>NC_082739.1:31816820-32116820 GCF_030144855.1 Hypanus sabinus | reverse complement strand
AGTGTGATTAGTGAAGTATTTAGTTGTTTTCTTTGCCACTGGCAAGCAGTTGCTGAGCTTCAACCAGTGACATACTGGAAGTAGCAGAATATTGAAAGCTGTGGAGTAAATAGATCTCTAGAGTCAAGGTTTTTAAAAAAGATGGAATGTTTTTCTTTATTAGCTGAGGTACAGAACGGAAGAGGACGGAAGTTGTGGTGGATCTATGTTGAACTCTAGCTAGGTCACAGCTCAAGCACTGTGTATAGATCGAGTCACCAGATGATAGAAAAATTGTGACTGTATAGGAAAAGCATGCCGAAGACACTTATGAGTATGTTGCCTGGAATGGAAGGTTTTAGTTATCAGGAAAGACTAAACAGGTTTTAGGTTGTTTTCTGTGGAACAAGAAGCTAACGGAAGACTAAAGTGTACAAATTATTAGAAGCCTGGATAGAGTAAAAGGAAAGATCTATTTTCTTTAAATGAGGGTCAAAACACCAAGGATGTGTGTTCAAATTAAGTGGTAGAAGTTGTTAAATGGAACAAAAAGGGTTTTTTCCACCATGCAGTGGTTTTTTAGATCTAATTTCCTGAAAGGATGTTAGAGACCCAACCCCTCATCATACTTAAGTGGTACATGAGTGTGTTGTTGAAGAGCTGTGACAAACAGGATTGTGTTAGAACGTGGTTCAGCTTGACATGATCTTCCTTAGCTGAAAGCTTTTCCTTCTACAAGATAAATTGTCTGTGAGTCTACAATTAGAATCATAGAGTTATAGAACACTACAGAATAAAACCAGGCCTTTCAGCCCATCTAATCCATTCCAAGCTATTCTGCTTTGTCACATCAATTTTCTCCCGGACCATAGCCCTCCATACCCCTCCCATCCATATGAGGTGAGGTGAGGGCCTCAGTTGGTCAGGTATGCAAGCCTGGACAGTACAATATGGAGAGCAAGCTGCTGTCCACATAGCAAGCTCCCCTCTCCATGCATCTGATGAACCAAAGGAACGGCAGAGACCAATACAGTTTGGTACCAGCAGCATTGCAGGAGTTGCCAATCAGCATTGAACTCAAAGTAGGACTGTCTGAGGAACTCCAGCTCTGGATTTCTCCCTCAGGGTTGACTCCTGAATACTTCCCACTGAGTGGGTATAGCAACAAGTTAGCGGAGGTATGAGCTCAGAGTTTTCCTTCTCCTAGATGGGCGACCAATCATGGCTGATGAGCCCCATTGGCCCAAGTTGGCTGGTTTTAAGGCATCAGTAACCCACCTTTTCCCCTTCTCTTGTCAGTAGAAACAGTTCCGCCAGGCTTACTATCTAAGCCGCACATGAAGGCCAGGAGCTGGACTTGGTTGTCAGAGACTGTATGAGGTGCACGTCATTGGGAGCATTTAATAGGTAGTGGGAGCTTGCCTCCATTACCACCCCTAACTGTGACAACCTTAAGGAACCTCCCATCCATGTACTTATCCAAATTTCTCTTAAATGTTGAAATCAAATCCACATCCACTACTTCCGCTGCCACCTTGTTCCACATCCTTACCACCCTCAGTGAGGATGTTCCCCTTAAATATTTCACCTTTCACCTTTAACCAATGACCTCTACTTACCCAACTTCAGTGGAAAAAGCCTACTTACATTTACATATACCCCACATAATTTTGTATACCTCCATCAAATCCCCCTTCATTCTCCTATACTTTAGGGAATAAAGTGCTAATCTATGCAACCTTTCCCAATAACTCAGGTTGTGAAGTCCTGGGAACATCCTTGCAAATTTTCTTTGCACTTCTTCAATCTTATTGGCATCTTTCTTGTAGGTAGGTAACCAAAAATGCACACAATACTCCAAATTAGGCCTCACCCATGTCTCATACAACTTCAACATAACATCCTGTATTCAATGCATTGATTTATGAAGGCCAGTGTGGCAGAAGCTTTCGTTATGACCCTGTTTACCTGTGACACCACTTTCAAAGACTGTTCTACCACACTCCTTAAGGCCCAATTTTGTGATTGAGCAAGCCTGTTTAACTTACAATCCTAAATAGTATCAAACTAATCGCTTAGATTAATTTTAGTTACCCAAAGGCATCACAGTGCAATGTCTGTATATTGAATTTGACTGTAGTTTCCACTGCCTTTGGCAATTACAGTCTCCAGCCTCCAGTCCACAGTACTAAGTTTCCCAACCCATGTCCCAGTCTCCTGTATCCAGTCTCCAGACGCCGACCTCCAGTCCCCGGTCCCCAGTCCCAAGTCTCCGTTGTCCAGTCCCGAGTCCGCTGTCTCCATTCCCCTGTCCCATTCTATTGTCTCCCATCTTCAGTGTCCAGTCTCAATTCTCCACTCTCTAGTCCCGAGTCCACAGACTCCAGTCTCCGATTTCCAGTCTCCAGACCGCATTATCCTGTCTCCTATTGCCAGTCTGCAGACTCCAGTCCACAGTTCCAAGTCGCTCATCCCATGACCCAGTCACCAGTGCCCCGTCCACAGTGTCCAGTCTCTGGTCTCCAGACCCCGGTCTCCATCCCAATTCTCCAGTGTCCAATCCCGAGTCCACAGTCTCCAGTCTGTCTCCATTCTCCTGTTTCCCATCCTCAGTGTCCAGTCTCCAGACTCCAATCTCCAGTCCCAGTCCTGAGTCCCCAATCTCCAATCTCCATTAACCTGTCTCCAGTTTTCAGTCTCAATTCTCCACTCTCCAGTCCTGAGTCTCTTCTCCCGTCACTAGTCTTCAGTCACCAGTCTCCAGTCTTTAATCTCCAGTCTCCAATATCCAATCTCCAATCTCCAATCTGACTCCAGTCTCCATTCCTCAGTCTCTTGTCTCTGGTCTCTCATCTCCCATCTCCAGTTTCTAGTCTCTAGCCCCTAATCCCCAGTTCCCAGACCCTACTCTCCAATCTCCAGTCTCCATTCCCCAGTCCCCAATCCCCAGTACCAACTCTCCAGTCTCCAGTCGAAAGTTCACTGTCTCCTATACTTAGTCTTCAGTCTCCAGCCTCCAAACCACAGTATCAAGACTCCAGTTCCCTGTCTGTAGTGCTCAGTCTCCAGCCCCTAGTTGGCAGTCTGCATTCCTGAGTCCACAGTCTCTAGTCACCAGTTTCCAATCTCCAGTCCCCAGTCTCCATTCTCCATTATCCTGTCTCCAGTCCCCAGTCTCCATTCTCCATTATCCTGTCTCTAGTCCCCAGTCTCTGTTCCACAGTCGCCAGTCTCTAGTACCCAAATTCCAGTCTCATCTCCATTCTGCAGTTTGCAGTCTCCAGTCTGCCTCTAGTCTCCAGTTTCCAGTATCCAGTCTCCAATCTCAAGTTTCTAATCTCTTGTTTCCAGTCTCCAGTCTGCAAACTCCAGTCTCCATTCCCCAATCTCTAGTCTCCATTCCCCAATCTCTTTTCTCTGGTCTGTCATCGCCCATCTCCAGCCTCCCATCACTAATCTCCAAACCTCAGTTCCCAGTCTCCAGCCTCCAGCCCAGAGTCCGCAGTCTCTAGTTTTCGGTCTCCAGTCTCCAGCCTCCACTCCACAGTTCCAACTCTGCAGTCCCTTTTCCCTTCTCCTGTCCCCCATCCACAGTGCCCAGTCTCCAGTCCCAGACCTCCAGTCTGCTGTCTCCTGCCTCCTGTCTCTAATCCCCATTCTATAGTTTACAGTCTCCAATCACCATTGTCCTGTCTCCAGTTCCCAATCACCATTCCACAGTCTCCAGTCACCAGTCTGTTTCCAGTCTCAATTTGTAATCTCTCATCTCCAGTCCCTAGTCTACATTCTCAAGACCTCGTCCCTGTTCCCCAGTTACCAGTCCCCAACACCAGACCCCAGTCTCTTGTCCCCAATCCCCAGTTCCTAGTCTCCAGTCTCTTGTCCCCAATCCCCAGTTCCTAGTCCCCAGTCTCCAATCCTCAGTACCTAATCTCTAGTTTCCATTCTCAAGTCTATAGACCCCATCCCTAGTCCCTACTCTCTAGTTCCTGATCCCCAGTTCCGAAACCCCAGTCTCTAGTCCCCAATCCCCAGTTGCTCATCTCCAGTCTCCAATCCCCAGTACCCAGTCTCCATTTTCCAGTCTGGAGTCCGCAGTCTCCTTCCTCCAGTCCCCAGTCCCAAGTCTCTAGACCCCATCCCAGTGTCCACCCTCCCATCCACAGTGCCTAGTCTCCAGTCTCTGGTTTCCAGTCCCCACCCCCATACATATTCCCCTTGTCAACCATCGCCTGACTCTAGTCTCCAGTTTCTAGTCCACAATCTGCATTCCCCAGTCTCCAGTCCCTTGACTCTAGTCTCCATTATATTGTCTACAGGCCCAAGTACCCAAATTCCTGTCTCCAGTTTCCAGTCTCCATTGCCCAGTCGCCCGTCTCCTTCACCAAGTCCCCAGCCTCCAGTCACAAACCTCCATTCTCCAGTCCCGAGTCTCCAATCCCCTGTCCTCATTCCCCATTCCTATTTTCCAGTACCCAGTTCCAGTCTCCATTCCCCAGTTTCTAGACCCAGTCTCTAATCACTTGTCTCTAGCCACCAGGCTCCCGTCTCCAAATCCCAGACTCCAGACCCCAGTCCCTCTGTCCTCAGCCCTCAGTCTCCAGTCCCCATTCCTCACCTCTGTCCCTGTCACCCGTTGTCTGTCTCCAATCCCCAGTCCCCAATCTGAGATCCCCTGACACAAATCCCCATTCTCTAATCCCCAGTTCCCTGTCACCAGTCTCCAGTCTGTCTCCAGTCTTCAGTTTCCTCTCTCCAGTCTCCAGTCCCCAGTCACTTGTCTGTGGTCTCTCATCTCCCATCTTCATCTCTAGCCTCTGGTCTCCAAACCCCAGTCCACAACATCAGTGCCCAGTCCCCAGTCTCTTGGTATCAGCATTCAGGCTCACTGTCTGTCCGATCCCATGCCCCTGCTCACGTGGACATCTGCTCGCAGGACCTCCATGCTAGAGACAGCTCGACATTCAAAGATGTCCACATCGCTGGCCTTGGAGTGAGGAGTGGAGGCCTGGGCACTGGATATCCTTCGCCACATCCAGTCCTAAACCTTAACCTAATCACTTGCTCCCTGCCCTGGCACCAAAACCATCTCTAAAAGCTTAAAAAACAATTAAATCTGAGTGCTTTTGCAGGCCATGCTTTGCGAACATTCTTCTGATCTCCTGTTCCATGTTGATTCACTTGGACCAGATCATATTGGGGCAGTTGAGTATTGCAGCTAGTAAAGTCAAGTCTGTCCTGAATTCCAGTACAGCCTGTGTGGAATTTGTATGCTTACCCTGTGTCAGCCCAATAATGTTATTGAAGGATTGAGAGCAACAGGTGAGGAAATTGCAGATGTATTAGAGTTTGTTTGTGAAAATTCTTCAGACTGAGGAAGAACGACATTGAGTTGAAAATGCACCATCTTACTTGAGAAGTAGGGACAGAGAATCAAAGCTGCCTCACATCTCCAGTGATCAAACTCTGGTTCTGTCTATGCATTCTCTTTGTGACCATGTGGTCTTCCTCCAGGTGCTCTCATTTCATCCCACATCCCAGGATGTACTGGGGCCACTGTAAATTGCCCTTTAATGTAGGTTAATGACAATATAATTTAAAGGGGAGTTGATGGGAATGTGTGAGTGAAAATAAACTGCAGAAATAGGGAGGGAGAGAAGTGAACATGGTCTAATGGGCCAAATGGTCTTGCCCTATGCTACTATTTTGAAGATTAACACAGAGGAACATATCTACTCCATTGGTGCTGAAAGTGGAGCTCCTTTATTATTCTCTGCCAATCAAACACATAGAGTGCTCAAATCACAGAAAATACCAATCAGAAGTAAAGGCCATTAGCTGATTACATCAATCATCATCAAAAGATAGCCTCCCTATCTTTTAAAAACATTCTGAAGATGTTGGAAATCCAGAGCAACACATGCTAAATGCTGGAGGAATTCAATAGGTCAGGCAGCATCTATGGAAATGAATAAACAGTCGACGTTTTGGGCCAAGACCATTCTTCCTGTTTATTCATTTCCATAGAGTTCCAACCTCTGTGAGGGAAAAAAATCCTTCTTCCCTCCTCTAAATTTCCTAACATTTATTTTGCACTTATGTCCCTAAGTTTTTGACCCCTCAGTTAAGGTATAAAATGCCTTATTTTCATTCAGCCTTACATAATTTTAGAGATGAGAAATCATACCTTCAATGCAAGCACGAAACTTATGTGGAACCAAAATTGACCTATCAACAAATGTTGTGGGAAATCTGGTGTCAGTAATGCTCCATCTAAATAGATTGTAAACTGGAAAAGAAATCCTGGAGATTTTTTTTAAAGACAGGCTTTTCTGTACTTTCACCTTGTGACAAGGTCACCACAGTACCAAGTATCAGAACCTCACCACTGTGGTGAGATCTGCCTTCAAGACGCACTTTCAAGCATAAATATCAGGAGGAATATCCATTGTCAACTTTTAGATTTGAAAGGAGATTTGTTGTGCTATGGCAGGATATCAAATATCAATAATCAAGCAATCAGAAGATGACATTTTTGTACAGTCAAATTGTCTTTGGTGTGATTATTGGATCATAGGTAAAAGGGATTAATAGAAGGAGGTGTCAATATACAAGAAACTATGGACAAAGCATCCTGAGTGATCACCATGGTGAGTCTGTCTGAAGTACAATAATTTCAAAAGTATGAAGTGTAATGTAGCTAGGGTGCCTCAGACATTTGCACAGTACTGTGTTTGTCGATGTGGAGCGGAGAGCAAGTTTGTAAGTCCAGTGGGAGGAAAGGATGTTGGGAATGGTGAGGGTGGAGCACTGCGGGAGGGGTGTGGGTTATGTGGCAGAGAAGGAGGGCCGGGGCTGGGGGGTGGCACGGGTCCAGACACACCCAGCCCTGAGACGCCAGGCAAGGTAATTTGATTCCGAACAATTAGCTTATTGATCATTGCAGAATGTCTCTCTGGTGCTCTCCCTTCCCCTTTTCTCAACCACGATTCCCCTCTCCCTGCCCCCTTCCCGCTCTCTGTCCACAATAGAGACCCATATCAGAATCAGGTTTATCATCACTCACATATGTCATGAAATTTGTTTTTTGTAGCAGTACAGTGCAATGCATTAAATTGCTACAGTACTGTGCAAATGTCTTAGACACCCTAGCTACATATACAAGCCTAAGACTTTCACACAGTACTGTAATAGAACAGAAAACATAAAACAGTACAGCATAGCATAGGTCCTTCAGCCCACAATGTTGTGCCGAACTTTTAACCTACTCCACGATCCCCTTCTTTCCTATACAGCCCATAAACCTCTATTTTCTATCATTCATGTGTCTCTCTAAGAGTATCTTAATTGTCCCTAACGTACAGTATGTCTCTACCGCCATCCCCAGCAGTGTGCCTCATGCATTTACCTCTCTCTGTGTAATAAAATCTACCTGTAACATCTCCCCTAAACTTCCCTTCACTTGCTTTAAAAGGATTTCCTTTGGTATGAGACATTGGAAAAAGGCGCTGGGTGTCCAGTTCAGCTGTGACTTTTATCATCTTATACACTTCTATCGCTCCAACAAGAAAACAAACCGAGTTCACTCCTGTAATAAGGCAACCAGAACTGAACACAATATTCCAAGTGTGGCCTAACCAGGCTTTTATAGAGCTGCAACTTTACCTGGAGGCTCTTGAACTCAATCCCCTGAATAATGAAGCCCAGAACACCATATGCCTTCTTAACTACCCTGTCAACTTACATGGAAACTTTGAGTAATCTAGAGTTATATTCAGTCAATGGGTAATTTGCAACAGAACTCTGAATAGAATTAACAAAGAGAGAGATGTTGGGAGTTACTAATAACAGTTAAATCTGCGTAAAGTACAGTCATCATCTGATGCACCATCAATAACTCTCTCTGAGACGTGAAGGCGAGATATCGGCTTTTATTGACTGGAAGAAGGAACATTCAGTGGTTGACGACCATAATACATCCTGGAGACAGAGAGGCCAGGCTCAGGCCTCAATCGCCTTTATACCGGGGTCTGTGGGAGGAGTCACAGGAGCAGTCAGCAGGGGGCGTGTCCTGACAGGCACATAGTTCACCACATTCACCCCCTCTTTGTTTTAAAAGAGACTCCCCATGTGGCGAAGTTTCTTACAGGTTAAGTCCATCAGGTGGTCGAATCTGTCGCTGCGATCTACGTAGCACCGGCTGTGATCGCACAGGTGCCAGTGGTGATTGCACCGGAGACGGTGGTTGTGCTGGTTCCGGCCTAACTGGAGGTGTCAGACCACGAGGCGTCAGTGATCCCTCATGCGTGTGCGAGGCGCCTGGTATATACACGTTCGAAACGCCTTGTATAGGATTGTCGTGAGGAGTCTGTGTTGGGTTTGGTGTGCACGGTGTCACCTCGGGTACAGGGTTCATAGTTACTGTGGAGATTTTGGGGTAGTGGTCTGCTGCTCCTGCGGGCGCCAGGTCACGGACGGAGACCGTGTCCTCCCACCCATCAGGTAAGACCAAGTAGGCATACTGGGGGTTCGCATGTAGAAGGTGAATCCTCTCGACCAGCGGGGAGTATTTATTACTCCTCATATGTCTCCGGAGCAGCACTGGCCCTGGGGACGTCAGCCAAGCTGGTAGGGTGGTCCCAGTGGCAGACTTGCTGGGAAAAGAGAATAGGCGCTCGTGAGGGGTGGCATTGGTGGACATACATAACAGAGAGTGGATAGAGTGGAGTGCCTCAGGGAGGACCTCCTGCCATCGAGAGACCGGCAACCCTTTTGACTTAAGGGCTAAAAGTGTGGCCTTCCACACTGTGGCATTCTCCCTCTCCACCTGTCCATTTCCCCGGGGATTATAACTCGTGGTCTGACTCGTAGCAATGCCCCTAGCCAGCAGGTACCGGCGCAGCTCGTCACTCATAAAGGAGGACCTTCTATCACTGTGGATATAGCAGGGATATCCGAACAGAGTGAAGAGCTGGCGCAGGGCTTTTATAACGGACGTGGTAGTGGTGTCAGGGCAGGGGATGGCAAAGGGGAACCGCGAGTACTCGTCGATAATATTGAGAAAATAGACATTGCGGTGAGTGGAGGGAAGGGGTCCCTTAAAGTCAACACTCAGTCGCTCAAAGGGGCAGATGGCCTTGATAAGTTGCACCTTTTCAGGACGGTAGAAGTGCGGTTTGCACTCAGCGCAGACTTGGCAGTCCCTGGTCATCGTCCTGATATCCTCCAGGGAGTACGGCAGGTTCCGGGCTTTCATGAAATGGTAAAATCGGGTGACCCCCAGATAGCAAAGATGTGCATGGTGGGCATATAGCTGGTCGAGCTGTGCGCTAGCATACGCTCCCCAGGATAGGGCATCAGGGGGCTCATTGAGCCTTCTAGGCCGGTACAGGATATCATAGTTGTAGGTGGAGAGTTCTATTCTCCACTGCAAAATTTTATCATTTTTGATTTTGCCCCGCTGTTGGTTGCTGAACATGAACGCAACCGAGCGCTGGTCGGTCAGCAAGGTGAACCTTTTGCTGGCGAGATAGTGCCTCCAGTGCCTAATAGCTTCCACTATGGCCTGGGCTTCTTTCTCCACCGCAGAGTGCCGAATTTCAGAGCCTTGAAGGGTACGAGAAAAGAATGCTACTGGCCTGCCTGCCTGATTGAGGGTAGCAGCAAGCGTGAAATCGGAGGCGTCACTCTCTACTTGGAAGGGAATGGTCTCGTCCACCACATGCATCGTTGCTTTGGCAATATCCCCTTTAATGCAGGCCTTGGCAGAGAGGGGAAAAGTGGTAGACTTGACCAGGGGGCGGGCCTTGTCTGCGTAATGGGGGACCCATTCGGCGTAATAGGAAAGGAAGCCCAGGCACCGTCTGAGGGCTTTGAGAGTGGTGGGAAGAGGGAGTTCTAACATATGGTCGGGATCAGGGCCAATGACCCCGTTTTCCACGACATACCCAAGGATAGCGAGTCGGGTGGTTCCGAACACACACTTGTCCCTATTATAAGTAAAGTTCAGGGCTTTGGCCACTTGGAAAAATCATTGGAGGTTGGCATTGTGATCCAGCCAGTTGTGACCACAGATGGTGATGTTATCCAGATAGGGAAATGTGGCCTTCAGTTGGCACTGGTCCACCATCCGGTCCATTTCCCTCTGGAAGACCGAGACACCATTCGTGACACCGAAGGGGACGCGCAGGAAGTGATAGAGCCTGCCGCCCGCCTCGAAGGCGGTGTAGGGGCGGTCCTCTGGGCGGATGGGGAGCTGGTGATAAGCGGATTTCAGATCTATTGTCGAGTACACCTTGTACTGAGCTATCTGATTGACCATACCCGCAATGCGGGGTAGGGGGTACGCGTCAAGCTGCGTGAACCTATTGATGGTTTGACTATAGTCCACGACCATCCTATTTTTCTTCCCGGTCCGAACAACAACCACCTGGGCCCTCCAAGGACTTGTGCTTGGCTCAATGATCCCCCCCCCCCCCCGAGCAGCCGTTGCACATCTGACTGAATGAAGACCCTGTCCCCCGCGCTGTACCTCCTGCTTTTAGTTGCCACAGGTTTACAGTCGGGGGTCAGGTTGGCGAACAGCGGTGGGGGAGGGATCTTGAGGGTGGAGAGGCTGCAAGTGATGTCAGTAGCGCAGCTGTCGGCATGGTGCTGGATGGGATGTGTGGTTCGGTGTGTGTGTGTGGTCAGTAGCGGGGTATGTGAAGAAGTCCCACCAAACTGAGGATTCCTAACAGTGAGTGGTGGGAGGGGCCTGTCATATGCCATAGTCACACTTTCGAGATGGCTCTGGAAGTCCAGCCCCAATAGCACAGGCGCGCACAGTTGAGGCATGACCAGTAGCGCAAAGTTCCAATATTCTGTGCCCTGCACCACCAATGTCACTACACAACCCACCCGGATGTCTGTGGAATGCGATCCAGAAGTCATGGTGACCCTCTGGCTTACCGGCTGTGTCACAAGTCCGCAGCATTGCACCGTGTCCGGGTGAATAAAACTCTCAGTGCTGCCCATGTCAAACAGGCAGCTAGTCCTGTGCCCCTCCACCAGGATGTCCATCATTGACCTTGCAAGCTGGTGTGGGGCGCTTTGGTTGAGGGTTACGGTGGCCAGAGTTGAACTGCCGTCTTGGTGCCCGGTAAGCACCGGTGGGTAGCGGGCAGGGCATGCTGGCGCTGACAAAGATGGCCGCCCCCATCCGAGCATGCAAGATGGCGGCCCCCATGCCTCGCACGAGGTGGGCAGGCAAGATGGAGGCCCCATGCCTCACATGCAGCACTGCCCGACCCCGCTCCTGGCTTAGACTTACAGACTTTGGCGAAATGGCCCTTCTTCCCGCAGCTGGAGCAGGTCACTTCTCAGGCCGGGCAGCGATTTCGGGGGTGCTTTCAAGTCCGCAGAAGTAACACTGCGCGGGTGTTCGACTGGCTGCAGCTGTGGTCGGGTTTGGGGAGTTTGTGGAATCGTGACTAGCAGCGGCGATGGTGAATTCGCTCGCGGGAACCGGCAGCGGCGGGGTCTGAGGTGTCCACGGAACTGGCGGGGAATCACGCGGCTGGACCGCATCAGCATTGTGCAGAGCAGCCTCCAGTGTGTCGGCCATCTCGATCGCCGAGCGTAAGGTAAGATCGGCTTTTTCCAGCAGCCGCTGGCGCACATACCCTGACCTGATTCCTGTAACAAAGGCATCTTGTATCAAGAGTTCCGCATGCTGTTCCGCCGTGAGAATTTTGCAGTCACAAGTTCGGACGAGTGTCTGTAGGGCTCGGAGAAACTGGGCGCTCGATTCTCCAGGCCGCTGTTGCCGGGTAGCTAAACGATGTCTTGCGTAGACGGTGTTCACCGGCCACAGGTACTGTCTTTTGAGGGTGTCCAGTGCCCCTTCGTAGATCGGCAGGCCCCTGATAAGTGAGTATACTTTCAGGGTGATCCTCAAGAGGAGAATTCGGTGCATAACAGCGGGTTCAGTTGCACTAACCTCCTCCAAGTATGATTGGAAGCATGCAAGCCAGAGTTCAAAGGCAAGAGCTGCTTCAGGGTCTTGGGGGTCCAAATCCAATCTTTCCAGACATAAAACGCTTTCCATGTTTTAAAACTTCCAGTCAATAAAATTGATGCACCATCAATAACTCTCTGAGACGTAAAGGCAAGATATCAGCTTTTATTGCTGGAAGAAGGAACAAGCAGTGGTTGAGCACCACACTGCATCCTGAAGACTGAGAGGCCGGGCTCAGGCCTCAATCACCTTTATACCGGGGTCTGTGGGAGGAGCCACAGGAGCAGTCAGCAGTGGGGCATGTCCAGACAGTATATGTAGTTCACCACATCGTCATCATTATGTGCGGTGTCAAAGTACCGAGCACAAAAGCCTTATGACACAAAATAGTTTATTTCTTACCTTTGGTAATTATGTGTAACATCTTATGTCATATTATTTGCAGTGCTGATATTGTTTTCTTCATCGTCTCCAGTCAGGATTTTATAAACTTTTTTTAAAGACACCTTGCTTCTGTTGCTCTTGAAATTTTCACTAGTTTTCCCATTCAATCTGCTTCAGCCCGAACTCAAAAGATAGATGTAGAATAAACTACAAATGAGCTCCAGTTAATTCACCCTTCAGCATCCTGTTGGCCATAGAAATAGCTCCCACCTTACATCATAGCTTGTGTTGACCAGTCCTGTGAATCTACTCTGCACCCTCTCCAATCCACCAATCCAATCATGACTCCTCCGTGCCTTAACTCCATTTGTCAGTGTTTACTCTCAATACATTGATTTGGGCCAAACCCGCTGTGGGTGCTGGAACCTGGAGGAAAAAGAAAGGTGCTGAAGATATTGAACGGTCAAGCAGCAACTGTGAAGGGAAATGGACAGCTGAAGTTTCAATTGACACCTTTCATCTGAACTGCCAGTCCCAAAATGTCATTGGTTCAGTTCCCTCCACAGAAGCTGCCTGATGCACTGAATTGGTCCAGCAGCTTATTAATGAACTAGAGAACACCACCTCACTACTTTTTTGCACTACTTATTTAATTACATACATCACTTCTTAATGTAATTCAATCTTTTCATTATTCTGTATTCCAATGTACTGCTGCCACAGAACAGCAAATTTCATGTCATATGCCAGTAATATTAAACCTGATTCAGATTGTGATTCTGTTCTTCTGCTTTTGACTATGACTGAATGACTTCAAATGCCAGAAGTAGGACATGATACTGTACCTATTAATTCATTTCGGTATATTCACTCAGAAAGGATGTTAGATTGTATAGTCTCTGAAAGGGTTCAGAATGATGGATGTATTGGGCAAAATTTACATTTTTAGTGTTAATGTAAACAAGTGATATTAGATTCATTGCTCATTATACACTTACTGCAATGAAAAGGAAGGGTACGAGAACAACACATTGAATCAGAGAAGAGTTACAAACGGGTTGAGAATATTCAGCTCATTGACACCACTATAATCGTCACACTGAATGTTTGAAAACGGATAACATCAGTTTGTAGATTGGTACCTGCATATTAAGCGGAACAGCTGTGCAATAACTTACATTTTGGAAGTAATTCATTTTAGCCTCACTCGGCAAAACGAAAAGCAAACCATTAGAGGAAATTTGTTCAACGACATCTTTCAATTTCAATGAATAAAAAAAGAACAAATCTTTTAAATCAAATGAGAACTGAAGGGAGATGGGCATTTGGAGGCAAGCGTTGCAACTTTATTGAGATGATTGACCTCATATTGGTCACAGTCAGCAGTCTTGGATGTACGATTTTTCTCAACTTATAAACTAATATCTTCAGAAGGGCTGTATTCTCTGCATCCTTGGCACAGTCTCCTATTTACTTGTGCCTTTATTTATTTCCCTGCCTCTGCACTACTATTCTGCTGATATTCAATGTTCCTTCTCTTCCACATCAGGATAAAATATTCATCCATACAAATCCAATAAAAAACCTGGGTCCACTGCAATTTCCTTATCGCCACAATAGGTCTACAGTAGATGGGATCTTAGTGGCTCTCCATGCAGCCTTGGATCACCTGAAAAATACAAATATCTCTGTCAAGATGCTTTTAATTGATGCACCTACTGCTTAGAGTTTAACACCATCATTCCTACAGTCCTGATCAAAAAGCTCCAAAACCTGGGTCTCTGTACCTCCCTCTGCAACTGGATCCTCAGCTTCCTCACCAAGAGACCACAGTCTGTGTGGATTGGAAATAATATCTCCAACTCACTGACAATCAACACTGGTGCACCTCAGGGGTGTGTGCTTAGCCCACTGCTCTACAGTCTCTACACCCATGTCTATGTGGCTAGACATAGCTCAATTACCATCTATAAATTTGCTGATGAAACAACCATTGTTGGCAGAATCTCAGGTGGTGACGAGAGGACACACATGAGTGAGATATACCAACTAATTGAGTGGTGTCGCAGCATCAACTTTGCACTCAATGTCAAAAGGACCAAAGAGTTGTGGACTTCAGAAAGGATAAAACAAGGGTACACCTACTAGTCAGCATAGAGAGATCAGAATTGGACAGAGTGAGCAATTTCAAGTTCCTGGGTGTTGTTATATCTCTGAGGGCCTAACCTGGTCCCAACATATTGATGCAGCTACAAAGAGGGCAAAACAGCGGCTATACTTCATTATGAGTTTGAGGAGATTTGGTATGTCACCTAAAACATCTAAAAATGTCTACAGAAGTACCGTGGAGAGCATTCTGACAGGCAGCATCGCTGTCTGGTGTGGGAGGGGCTACTGCACAGGAACAAAGTAAGCTGCAGAGCATTGTAACGTTAGTCAGCTCCATCATGGGCACTAGCCTCCATAGCATCCAAGACATCTTCAAGAGGTGTTGCCTCAAAAAGGCCGCGTCCATCATTGGATGGTCCACCACCACCCAGGTCATGCCCTCTTCTTATTGCTGTCATCAGGGGAGAGATACAGAAGCCTGAAGGCGCACACTCAATGATTCAGGAACAGCTTCTTCCTCTCTACCATCCGATTTATGAATGGACATTGAACCCATGAACACTTCCTCACTACCTTTTTTGTTTCTTTATTTGCAGTACTTATTTCATTTAACTATTTGAGATATATACATATTTACTGTAATTCACAGATTTTTCCTTAATATTATCATGTACTGCTGCCACAAATTTAAAAAAAAATTCATGACATATGCCGGTGATATTAAGACCAGAACCAGAATCAGGTTTATTATCACCAGCATGTGACGTGAAATCTGTTAACTTAGTAGCAGCAGTTCAATGCAATACATAATACAGAAGAGAAAAAATAAATAATAATAAATAAAATAAAAGATATAAATAAACAAGTAAATCAGTTACGTATATTGAACAGATTTTTTTTAAATATGCAAAAACAGAAGTACAGTATATTAAAAAAAAGTGAGGTAGTGTCCAAAGATTCAATATCCATTGAGGAATCGGATGGCAGAAGGGAAGAAGGTGTTCCTGAATCGCTGAATGTGTGCCTTCAGGCTTCTGTATCTCTTACCTGATGGTAACAGTGAGAAAGGGTGCTGGAGATCCTTAGTAATGCACACTGCCTTTCTGAGAAAGCACTTCCTAAAGATGTCCTGGGTATTTTGTAGGCTAGTGCCCAAGATGGAGCTGACTAGATTTACAACCTTCTGGAGCTTCTTTCGATCCTGTGCAGAAGCCCCTCCATACCACACAGTGATGCAGCCTGTCAGAACGTTCTCCACAGTACAACTATAGAAGTTTTTGAGACATAGGAGCAGAAATAGGCCATTAGGCCCATTAAGTCTGCTCCTCTCAGCCCCATCTCTTGTCTTCTCCCTGTATCCCTTCATGCCATGACCAATCAAGAATCTATCAACCTCTGCCTTAAATATACATAAAGACTGGCCTCCATAGCTGCCTGTGGCAATGAATTCCACAGATTCACCACCTCTGGCTAAACAAATTCCTCCCCATCTCCACTCTAAAAGGACACCCCTCTATTCTGAGGCTGTGTCCTTTGTTCTTAGACACTCCCAGCATAGGAAACATCTTCTCCACATCCCCTCTATTAAGGCTTTTTCACTGTGCAATAGGTTTCAACAAGTCATCCCTCATGCTTCTGAATTTCAATGAATACAGGCCCAAAGCTATCAAACACTCCTCACATGACAGGCCATTCAATCCCGGAATATTATTCGTGTAACTTCTTTGAACCCTCTCCAGTTTCAGTGCATCCATTCTAAGATAAGGGGCCCAAAACTGCTCACAATACTCCAAGTGAGGCCTCACCAGTGCTTGGTAAAATCTCAACATTACATCCTTGCTTTTATATCTAGCCCTCTTAAAATTAATGCTAGCATTGCATTTGCCTTCCTCACCACAGACTCAACCTGCAAATTAACCTTTAGGGAATCCTGCACAATTCTCCCAACTGCATTTTCACCTCAGTTTTTTTTTGTATTTTCTCTCTATTTCATTTTTTCTACCAAAGTGCATGGCTGTACACTTCTGACACTGTATTCTATCTGCCTCTTGTTTGCCCATTCACCTAATTGGTGGAAGTCCTTTCATAGCCTCTCTATTTCCTCAAACTACCTGCCCCTCCACCTATCTTTGTATCCTCTGCAAACTTTGCAACAAAGCCATCAATTCCATCATCCAAATCATTGAAATATAACATAAATCGGTCCCATCACTGACTCCTGTGGAACACCACTAATCATTGGCTTCCAACCATAAAAGGTTCCATTTATTCCCATTCTTTGCCTCCTGGCCTCCTGTCAGTCAACCAGTGCTTTATCCATGCCAGTATCTTCCCTGCAATACCATGGGCTTGTAGTTTGTTAAGCAGCCTCATGTGTGGCACCTTGTCAAAGGCCTTCTGAAAATCCAAACACACAACATCAACTGATTCTCCTTTGTCAATCCTGCTTATAATTTCTTCAAGAATTCCAACAGATTAATCAGGTACGATTTTCCTTTGAGGAAACCATGTTGACTTTGACCTATTTTATCATGTGCCTCCAAATACCTGGAAACCTCATCTATAACAATCGACTTCAAGGTCTTCCCAACCACTGAGGTCAGACTAACTGGCCTATAGTTTCTTTTCTTCTGTCTCGCTCCCTTCTTGAAGAGTGGAGTGACATTTACAATTTTCCAGTCTTCCTGAACTATTGCAGAATCTAGTGATTCTTGAAAGATCATTACTAATGCCTCCACAATCTCTTCAGCCACCTCTTTCAGAACTGTGAGGTGTACACCATCTGATCCAGGTGACTTATCTACCTTCAGACCTTTCAGTTTTCCAAGAACTTTCTCTCTAGTTATGGTAACTTCACACACTTCATGTCCCCTGACACCTGGAACTTCCACCATACTGCTGTTGTCTTCCACAGTGAAAACTGATGCAAAATACTTAATCAGTTTGTCCGCAATTTCCATGTCCCCCATTACTACTTCTCCAGCATTGTTTTCCAATGGTCTGATACCTACTGTCGCCTCTCTTTTACACTTTATGTGTCTGAAGGAATTTTTGCTATCCACCTTAATATTATTGGCTAGCTTACCTTCGTATTCCATCTTTACCTTCTTAACAACTTTTTACATTTGCCTTCTGTTGGTATTTGAAATCTTCCCAATCCCCTAATTTCCCACTACTTTTTGTTCTATTATTTGCTTTCTCTTTGGCTTTTAGGTCATCCCACGCAATGGCATCTAAAGTTGTATACTTATTATTGGGGGGAACGGCCACAGGCATACTCTGCACTGGCTGTGCATTTCCCCTCCTTCTCCCAATTACAGTCACCCAGTTATCTGTCTCCTGCAAACTAGTGGTGACTAACCCCTCTCTATCACCTCATCATTTTCCTGTACGAGTTGAAGATCATCAAGCTTTAGTTCATTTGTTAATACGTTCTCTCAGGAGTTGCAACTCAGTGCACCTGGCACTCTTATGATCACCTGGGACACTGGAGGTCGCCCAGACTTCCCACATCCCACACAGAGTACAAAACACTGCGCCTGGAGCTGTTCTCACTGCACTACTATGCCCTAACAGATGAGGAATGAACAAATAAGTAGAGAGAGAGAGAAAGAGAGAGAGTAACTAACAAGACAAAGTACCTTACCCAAGTCCGATCTCACTTAAGCCTGATGAGACAAAGCTACTCTGAACACTGGCATGCTCAAAAGAATGGCCATTCCACTTGTTACTGAATTATTCTTACTGGCCCTTTCTGATGAATCCCTCTTGCTAATCGGTCGCTCCTCAACTCAGGGAAACTGTGATGAAACTCTGCCTTTGAAATCTCGAATGCCCTCCTGATTTAATGGTAACTCTTTTGATGCAGCTCTGGCGTGGGTTGTCCAACTCAGAGAAAACTGACATGAAGCTCTGCTTTTAAATCTCGAACATGAACCAGACTGGACGGTAGCTCTTTTTACGCACTGCCTCGTGCTGATTGGTTGCTTCTCAGCTCAGAGAAACTGCCAAGAAACTCTGCCTTTGAAATCTCAATTGACCTCTTGATTAAAGGGTAGCTCTTTTTACTTAGCCCTGGCAGGGATTGTGATTGTGATTGTGATTCTGAAATGTATAGCAGATATCCTTCTTTCAGAAAACTGAAGGCAACAATACTGTAACAAGTAAAATCTGTCTACAGTGAGACTTTTGACTTCACTAGTCTGCAAAATGATGACTTTTATTTACTTATAGATTCACTGGAGTTTACTTCCCGCACTTCACTTGTGGTGTTCTACAAACGTTGTACTCTGTGCCCTCATTGAGATCTTTGATTGCATGTGATGTCAAGCACAGTCTCCCTGGATTGATAAGCCTATGGGTCATTGTTATTCAAAGTTCAAAGTACACTTACTATCAAAGTCCGTATACATTATACAACCCTTACAGGCAGCCACTTAAACAAAGATGCCTCAAAAGAACCCATTTAAAAAAATGTCAAACATCCTATGTGCAGAGAAAAAAACACAGATCATGCAAACAATAAAAGTAAGCAAATAGCTTCAGAACTAAAGTTTTACCAAAGACACAAAGCCAGGCATCACTGCAGCAATTTGGCACGGCACTCAATTTGGGACTTTCCTCATTCTCAAGGGCACCACAACTCTGTCTTGGCTCTACATTGGCCCTTGCCTCAATCATGCCCTCCCTGCCCCTCCACCTCCACCACCACTCACCTCTGCTTTCCTTGACCATTTCTCACCTGCACTCTGCCACTGCCTTCACTCGCCTCTCCATTGTTAGCATTGATCATTATTTTTTTAGAGGTGGATCAAATAGTTTATTCAGTGGAAAGGGGTAAACGGGGAGGCTCTGCTCTCACATGCAGGGCCCTCCAGGCAGTCAGTGGACCCCGGTTGGGGATATATTTGACTCCACAGCCATAAGGAATCAGCCGCTTCTGTGCCACCATCTCGTCAAAGTCCTCTGCGTTGAACTTTGTGAAACCCCATTTCTTGGAGATGTGGATCTTTTGCCGGCCTGTGCAGAGCCTCGACGCCGTGCTCCTTATTCTGGATCTTGGTGCACACTGACATGATGACCTGGCCGATGTTCACCCGGGCCATGGTGCCCTGGGGCTCCCCAAATACACCCTGCATGCCTGTCTGAAGCCTATCGGCTCCAGTGCAGGACAACATCTTGTTGATACGGATGACGTGGAAGGGATGCAGCCGCATATGGATGTGGAAGCCGTCCTTTCCACAGGTCCTCACCATGTACTTGTTGGCACAGATATGGGCCACCTCCAACACTTCAGATGAGAGCTGCTCATGGTCATCGGACACCATGTGTCCACAGAGCGGGAACTCATCCACCTCGGCCTTCTTGCAGCCCAAGTCAAAGATCCAGATCTTTGGGTCTGGGACACCACGGCAGAACCATGACTTGGGGTACAGCTTGTCCTTGCAGTATCTGTAACATCGCGCGGGTCGGTGTAACATCGTGCCTCACACTCACACTCCACAGCAAAAAAGCTGATCATTATTAATAAGGTATTTAGTAGCTTTGTTTGTTTTTTTTTTGCCTCAAATTTCTTGGTGTTCACCTGATGGGGAATCTCACCTGGTCCCTCAACACCAGCTCCATAGCAAAGAAAGCCCAGCAGCGTCTCTACTTTTTGAGAAGGCTGAGGAAAGTCCATCTCCCACCCCCCATCCTCGTCACATTCTGTAGGGGTTGTATTGGGAGTGTCCTGAACAGCTGCATCACTGCCTGGTTTGGAAATTGCACCGTCTCAGATTGCAAGACCCTACAGCGGATAATGAGGTCAGCTGAGAAGATCATCGGGGTCTCTCTTCCCGCCATCACGGACATTTACACTACACGTTGCATCCGCAAAGGAAACAGCATTATGAAGGACCCCATGCACCCGTCATACAATCTCTTCTCCCTCCTGCCATCTGGGAAAAGGCTCCAAAGCATTCGGGCTCTCACGACCAGACAATGTAACAGTTTCTTCCTCCAAGCTATCAGACTCCCCAATACCCGAAGCCTGGACTGACACCTTGCCCTATTGTCCTGTTTATTATTTATTGTAATGCCGGCACTGTTTTTGTGCACTTTATGCAGTCCAGTGTAGCTCTGTAGTCTATTATAGCTTTCTCTGTGTTTGTTTTTTTTACGTAGTTCAGTCTAGTTTTTGTACAGTGTCATGTAACACCATGGTCCTGAAAAACATTGTCTCATTTTTATTATGTAGTGTACCAGCAGTTATGGTCGAAATGACAATAAAAGTTGACTTGACTTGACTTAGTTGCTGGGCACCATCAGCACCACCCTAAACCAATTATTCTCAGACTCCCAGCCTCATGATTATTCAGGTTGCTACTGGTCTTTGCCGCAACTCAGTTTGCTGCTTACCGCTGCATTAAGGAGATTTCCGTATCCCATACACATGGAGAGGAGATGCCCTCAACTTTTTCTGCTGCACACATCCAGAGTAGTTACAGACAACTGACTGCCTTTACAAGTTTCCCCAAATGTCGCCCTCACATTGACCTCTGTAACGACTTCCTGACAGGATTCTACACTGGAGCCCAATAGTGTCACTGTGGCCCCCTGCAGAAAGGATGCTCTTCATGAGCTGTGCAGGTCCCACTATTCACACATGGAACTATCTCACATCCATCATTCTGTTGTGTATTTCATACCTCAGTACTGTTTGAATAATATTTTAAATATATTATTGATTAAGCATTGTTTGTTTGTTTAAATATTTCTTTACAGATTATATCTAAAAGTACGTGAATGGCATACATCACTACACCACCACGTCATACATGTGCGTCTCACTAAAAGTAAAAACAAAACTAAGACACACATTCCTGGCTTCATGTTTTTTGCTATGGTTTGGAGTTACACATATAACATGTTCATTCTCCTGTAACTGGAGGTATTACTTGTCTGGTGTTATGTCCCTTTAAGAGCTGGTTACAAACATCACACCAGTGAGCTACATTGATTCAACTATGAAAATTTGATATGTCAGATGAAAATAAGCACTGTCGGTGTCAGCATGGAGTTTCTGAGAGAAACCAGACAATGGGGCTCTTTGATCCTTGCAAACAGCTATATGAATTCCGCAAGAAGGCATCCATAGTGTTGTTATAACTCTAAATGAACAGCAATGAGAACATTTTTGGTCTGTTCTCTCAAATCCACTGTTCCTTATATTTACCAACATTATTTTAACTACTCCCTGTTTCCTGTTTGTTTTTCTCACACTCTCTCAGGAATTCTCCCATTCATTGTCTTATTCATTCTCTGTTTGCTATTCTTTTGGGGCATGCTTTATTTGCTGGCCTGACTCACATCTTTTTCATCTATTCTCTGTTATTCTATTGTTTAAGAAACAGAATGAGAGAGAATAAGAGTGTGTGAGCATGTGTGAGCGTGTCAGATTTTCTCTCTTTTGCTCAAATCTTTGTACAGCATTTCTCACTCTCACCCCTCTCTCTCTTTCACTGTCTTTTTCCCGTTCTACACCTTTGGACTAAGGATTGGCCTTTGCTTGAAGTCTTCTCCTGATAACCTGAGGACAAATTTTGCTTTACCTGTACTAACACAAATTAAAGTGCCAAAACAATACACCATCTCACTGCCACTTTCCGTTTTTACATCATTGTAAACAAATATGTAAAACCTGACAAGAAATGGGTTGTTTTATGTGGAGTGATGGGGAGGCCTGCTAGAGCTTTATGACATTGATAGACAGCCAGTATCTTTATCCCAGGATTAAAATATATAATGGTGGTGTGCATTTACAGTAAAGTGACAGGGGTTAAGTTCAAAGGAGATATTCAGGACAAGCTTTTTATACAGTGTGGTGGGTACCTGGAGTGGTCTGCCAAGTTCAATGGTGGAGGCAGATACGATGGAAATGTTTAAGAGGCATTTAGATAGGCATGCGAGTGTGCAGAGAATGTAGAAATATGGACCTTCTGTAGAGAAAAGTGGTAAGTTCAGTGAGGCACTTAAATAATGATTAATTTTTACTCTTGTGCTTTACTATTCTATGTTCTATGAATAACTTTGATAAACTAGACAGAAGAAAAATACTGCAGACGCAGGAAAAGAAAGAAAGAGAATGAGGGAAAGAGAGATAGGGAGAAAGAGAGAGGAAGAAAGATAAAGACAGAGAGAAAGTAAGAGAGAATGAGAGAAAGAAAGAACAACCATGTTCTGACAAAGGATCTTTGATCTGAAACATTAACTCTTATTTTTATCTCCACGGCTGCTGACTGACCAGATACAAATGCTGGCTGAACTGAGTGTTTCCAGCTATTTTCATTTTAGTTTTCCAGCATCAAAAGAGTTTTTGTTTTTGATTTTCATTAATGGAACATTAAATGTGTTTGTCATTAAATGCTGCCTGCCTTAACTATGTATATAGAACATGGTTCTCCAAATCTGATACATTGTGAAATGAATTATCACTGCTTTAAAATATCTCACCAAAAAAATAAAGTTTATTATCTGAGAACCTCCGAAGTGTCTCCCTGCTATGCATTGTCTATTGAAACATACATTCCAACTATGCTTCCTGTGAAAAGTGGCTCCATTAAAATTTCATCTCTTTACTCCTAAGGACACTTCCTGAGAAATAATTACCAATGGTTTAAGTATTTGTCAATAATTTCGGCAATCTTTCCCCAACATGAAAGCTGCATTGTAAACATTAAGATCTCTGTCCTGCTGAACAGCCACATCATCAGCAATGCATGCAGTCGGCTAATTAAGAAAATGTAAATGCCACAACAACAAGCAGAAGTAACTCAGTATCTTATTTACCCTGCTGAAGTTTGCTCATCTATTTAGTAAGGGATTTACAGTTCATTAGAAATAGCGGGATAGCTTTCTGTTTGTTCTTTCTGTGAAGATTGGAAGGTCAAAAAGACCAGGGAAGAGTGGAGAGAGACTGAGCAAATGTTTCCGTGCATAGTTTTAAAAGGCTACGGGAAGAACAGAGACATCGAGTTTTGAAGTCTTTGGAAGGAATGTGTGAGATCAGTGGGTTTAATTTTAATACAGTACAGGCTGGAGGGGAACAAGAATATGGAGAGTTAGCTCACAGGCAACAAGGAACATTACATCTCCAGCGTAAATGTGAACACCTCAAATACACAAATGTTGAGATACAAGAATACAGAGGAATTATAACTGCTTTGTGTGTTCTTACCACAACCATGGATGAGTTGGGCCAAAAAGCCTGCTTCTGAGCTATGTTACTCAATGGCTCTATGCAAGGAGAATTAGCTGGAGTTCACACCGCTAAACAACCAGGAATCTTTAAAGAAATTAAAAAGAAATGATCGTGATGAAAGGTCCTAATTCTGAACTGTTAGTTCTTTCTCTTTCCAGAGATGCTGCCTAACCCGATGAGCATTTCCAGCATTTTCTGATGTGATTCTAGATTTCAGCATCTGCAGTATTCTTTTTGAGTTTGATCTCTGAAGGAAAATGCAGTTTTACAATCATCTGGTCAAGATGAGATCAGGCTTGAATATCATATGCCATGTGAGTCAGTAGCCACCTATCTAGGCTCAGGCACAACAAGTAGCCTTGGTGCCAATGTTGGGTAGTTAATGACTTATGTTGCAGTATGCACCAAATATGAAGTGGTGGATTCGAAAAAGGAGAGGGAAAGGAAAACTGGTGCAAATGCATTCCACCATCAAAGTTTCCTGATAATGAAGAGTCAATGTTGGTATCATAACTGGTTCTATTTTCAGCTCTGCCCTTGTAGCTTTTAGCTGCTCTGACTAAATTGAGCACCCACTTTGTGAGCCTTCCATTTCCAGGAGTAAGAATTTGGAATTGTTTAATATTGTCACATGTACAGTGAAAAACTTTTGTCTGTGCATTATCCAGCAGATCATGCAATATGTAAATACATCAAGGTAGAATCTATCCTTAACACATTGCACATAATCACAAGAGGCTGCCGAGCATTTGTAAACTCAACCAGCTCCATCACAGACACAACACTTCCCACCATCATGGACATCTTCAACAGGTGGTTCCTCAGGAAGGCAACATCTCTAAGGACCCCCACCATCCAGAACATGCACTCGTCTTGCTATTACCATCAGGTGAAGGAGTGTGAAGACCCATACTCAATGATTCAGAAACAGCTTCTTCCGCTCCACCATCAGATTTTGGTCCATGAACACTATATTGCTATCCCTTTTATTCTGCACTAGCTGCTTATTTTTGTGATCTTTTATAACTGCATGTCTTTGCATTGTACTGCTACCACAAAGCAACAAATTGCATGTCATATTAGTGATAGTAAATCTGATTCCGATTTTGTAATAAACAGAAATCAGGGTGCAGAGTTTGGTGTAAAAGCCACCAAAAACTGCAATGCAGGTAAACAAATTATGTGTGAGACTCAGAATCGCAGAATGTCCAGTGCCCAATTTGCCTTTAAACATCATGTGGACTAAATCACCTGTGCCTCAATAGGTATTGCCTGTTTTATACCAACCTTCACAAGAGCTTGTAATGAGCTCTTCAGGCCTGTGTAGGGAGCCAGAGAGAGTTGAGTTCTAAGGTTTTAGAGAACCTGAAATGGTTAATTGATGTTTTATTAAGAGTTATTAATCGTTTAGCATTCCTTATGTTTTGCCTGAGCAACTCACTCATTATAATGGTGCTTTCTGTTTAAACTTGTTAAGTTTATTTTGATAGACTCAGGGATTCCATGTTACTTGTATTATTTAAGTGGACACCCCATTAGCACTAATCACGGGGTCCTAGTTATGAGAATGTTACATCTCACAGTGTCAGTTGGCCGAGCCACTGATGTCCTTTTAGAATTATTATGAATAAACTCTGGTTGTTGTCTCTACATCGGAGTCTGTCTTTCCTCCGCAATATTGCCAACGCACATCATGACAGAGCTATCGAAAGTCTGAGCTGACTGCAAGGCTTGGAAAGTACAATTGGCAGTTGTTAGGAAATGGGGCAAACAGCTGAAAAAGTAAAACATAAATTCTATCTTGACTCCTGAGTTTATAGATTGATTAGTGAAAATATAACTGCAGCTGTTCCACATATTTTGCAATTTGTTGATAGTCTGTTTGAGCCCTAAAGGTTTTTTACTGCTTAACCTTCAATGAAACATCTGTTATTTTGACAGAATATGAATATTTGCACATTATTCATGTCACTAGCAAATGCATTTTTATGTAAGTTTAATATGTTACCTTATTTTAAAACAAGGAACAATGAAGAAAATTGGTGGGAGCTGGGCATTATATTTGTAACATTCTGTACTGGAATGGACTGAGAGGTCTTTCAGGACCTGTTCCATTCTCTCATCGTTATTTCTATCTTGAACTTCTACATAACGAGGGGATCTGGATTTTGGGTCGTGTTGTTTGTGGTTGCACTTTTCCACTGGATGTCACATTAAAAGTACAATGCTGCAGATGTTGGAAATCTGAAATAAAACTGGAAAATGCTCAAATGTTCAGCGGGGCAGTTAGCTCCTGAGGAGAGAGTCATTGGATCTGCACTGGTAAATTGATGCAAACATGCTGGTAGAACATATTCTAATCTTAAATGAAGCCTCTTCATCCTTTGTGTGGCATAATATCATCACTTAGGGAATGAGAAGAAGCCCAGGCCTTGAAACTGTTGAAAGAACTAATAGATTGCTACATCCTAAATCAGAGCATGAATTGGAATCAGAATCATGTTGTGAAATTCATTGTTTTGTCACAGCAGTGCAATGTAAGACTTAAGAACTACTACAAGTTACAAAAGTATATAAACAGTGCAAAAGATGAATAGTGATGTAGTGTTCATGAGTAATCAGTAATCTGATGGTGGGGGGATGATACCGTTCCTAAAATGTTGAGTATCAGTCTTCAGGATTCTGTACCTCCTCCCTGATGGTAGTAACATGAAGAGAGCACGTCCTGGTTGGTGAGAGTTCTGTCTACTCTTTCAAGAATACTTCTGAATGTTGAGTTTAAAAAAATTTGAAAGGAATTAAAGTGTTCGGGCATTTTTGGGGTTAGGGCATAAAGCGAGTATTGACTTCAGCAAGCAACCTTCAGATCTGGATATGCATTGAAGATTAAATCTAAAATGCAACTCTCGACAATGGGTAAACAACACTGATTTAAATTCATAATTTGTGTGCATTTGGGTGTCTATCGTACAGGTGCGAAGGAAAGAGGTGTGAAAATGGTGTGTACTTCAAAGTAAATATGGATTTATCAATAGTTCATTGTAAATATGGATTTGTTTGAATTTTCTGTGAACTTTAGCACATAAAATATTGTGTAGGGTTGGACTAAGTAGAGCTTTCCACTGAAAGCGTCTCAATATGATGCCTGCTGTATCTTGTTTTGTCGAATAAAGAGGCTGCTTCATATCTACCAGTACTTTTCCCTGGTGACGTCATTCATGCAACAACAGAAGAAAGAGAAAATGTAACGAAACCTTTTAACACATCATTGAAGTAAATGAACTTATATGGCCCAAGTATAACTTCACAATTCTCAGTTCGCACAGCTTATCGTCCTTTAAGGAGATATCAGGTCACGCTATCAAGCCCTCTGGGCTCTCCCTGTTCCAGGTGGACAGGTCTAAAAACCTCTCTGGGAAGAGTAAAGGGGGTGGGGTATGTTTCCTGGTCAATAATGCTTGGCGTGACCCCCGAGATGTGAATGCTTTCAGATCCTTTTGTTCCCCGGATCTGGAGCACCTGGTGCTGTTGTGTAGACCTTTCTGGCTGCCTAGGGAGTTCACAGCTGTTATTATCACAGCTGTGTATGTTCCGCCACAGGCTTATACTGACCTGGCTCTCAAGGAACTGTATGAGACCATCAGCACCCTGGGGACTGCACACCCAGAGGCTATCTTCATCGTTGCCGGTGACTTTAATAGAGCATCACTGTCTAAAGTCTCTCCGAAGTTTTGTCAATGCAACCAGGTGAGCACATGGGGAGATAGCATACTCAACCACTGCTACTCTCCCTTCCACAACACTTACAAAACACTCCATTGTCCGTCATTTTGAAAGTCAGATCACTCCTCCATCCTGATTCTGCTGATATACAGGTAGAAGCTGAAAGAAGAGGTGGCCATAATTCAAACTGTCCACTGTTGGTCCGACCAATCAGTCTCCATGCTACAGGACTGCTTTAATGACGTCAACTGGAATGCCTTTCATGATGAGGATGTCTCCAAGTTTACGGATGGGGTCACTAGCTTCATCTGGAAGTGCATTGAGGATGTTTTCCCCCAGAAATCGGTCAGGGTCTACCCAAACCAGAAACCCTAGATCAACAGTTCCGTGTGCACAGCACTTACCTGGTTGTGGATTACAGGAGGGATGGAGACAGACTAACCCCTATTGACATCAATGGATCTGGGGTTGAGAGGGTGAACAGCTTTAAGTTCCTCAGCATCCACATCACCGAGGATCTCATGTGGTCTGGACATACCAGCTGTGTGGTGAAAAAAAGCACAACAGTACCTCTTTTACCTGAGAAGGTTGAAGAAGTTTGGTATGGGTCCCCAAATCCTAAGGACTTTCTATAGGGACACAATTGAGCACATCCTGACTGGCTGCATCACTGCCCGGTATGGGAACTGTACCTCCCTCAAACGCAGGACTCTGCAGAGAGTGGTGTGGACAGCCCAGCAGATCTGTAGATGTGACCTTCCCACTATTCAGGATATTTACAGAGACAGGTGAGTAAAAAGGGCCTGAAGGATCATTGGGATGCTGAGCCACACCAACCACAAACTGCTCCTTCCACCAGGCCATCAAACTGCTTACTTCATGCTGTTACAACTGTCCTGTTGTACATAATATTTATTGCACACTTAGATGGAGACATAACGTAAAGATTTTTACTCCTCATGTCTGTGAAGGATGTAAGAAATAAAGTCAATTCACTTCAATTCAACAAGATAGGATATCTTATAAAGATAATTTATGTCAATTTCTCAGTAAAAATGCTGGGGAACTTCAGCAAGTTGGAACTGACCAATGGATACACAAGCAGTCCAGGAAAATCAGTGGTGAAGAGCAGATAGCAATTTCTGTACTGCTATGTTTCAGGTAGATGGAGCTCATCAGCCTGGGAAGGCAGTCCACCTAAAAAAGGGAAGACTCTGATTTCAAACCTCTGCTGCCTTCTGGCCATACCCACTCATGGGAAAGGCTTTGGGAGTAAACCCTGAGGACAAATCCGGAGCTGGAGTCACTAAGGCAGTCTGACGTTGCCTTCAACCTCGTTCTGACAACTCCTGTGGCGTCAATGGTGCCAAGCTGTATCAGGCCTTGCCCTTCCCTTGGACAACATTGGTGACGTGGAGAGGGGAGACTCGCTGTGTGGGCAACTGCTGGTCTTCCATACAACCTTGCCCAGGCCTGCGTCCTGGAGAGAGCCCAGATCCATGGTCTCACAAGACTAACGAATGCCACACATGTTGAAGTGGACACCCTGAACTTGGAGGCATCACTGAGAGAAATATTTGCTCCCACTGTTGGGTAATACAATGGGTGGCAGCTGACACATATTATTCATAATAGAAACAGTTCTACGTAATTCACAAATACCATCATTGAGTTGTTGTGTTCACTTTATCAGACGGTGTCTGATGTAATTATATCAGTGCAAGGTGACTGCTTTTGCTTTGTTTGTAATACTGCAATTTTGTTAAACACATAAAACGACTCTTGCTTGTTTCCTTCATAAAATCGTATGTTGATGATGTCGACACTCTTGGACACTTCCAGAGTTAGTCAATAACATGTCAACCAATGCAGCTGCTTTGAACCTGCCAGAGTTTTGGGAGCAGCAGGCTGCTGCGTGGTCGGCATAGGTGGAAGCCCAGTTCACGCTTTGAGAAATTGCGGACAATACCAAATTTTACGATGTCATAGCATCAATAAGTAGTTCCACTGCAGGCAGATTGCTGAGTTTACTGGAAGACCTACCTGCATGTAATAAATATGTCACTCTGAAAAGTCAACTATTACAGACTTTTAGATCATCTGAGTCTGAACGTGCCAAACAGTTACTCTCCTTGCCTGGCCTGGGTGACGCTAGGCCTTCAGAACTAATGGACCACATGCTATCTGTCCTGGGCAATCACCATATCTTTTTGTTTTTAAAGAACTCTTTATGCAACAAATGCCTAATCAAGTTTGCATAGCCCTGGCTAATACACCCATGATGGACTATAGGGAGCTTGTTAAAACGGTTGATGGTCTACACTCAACCAGGCAACAGTGCATAATTTCTGCACCTTTCCCTGTCTCAATAAGCCCTGTCGGCAGAGCCTCCAGCAGACTCACGCCCACGCCGCCAAATCAGAAAACTCAGGGTCTATGGTTCAGCACGAACACCAAGACCTGCCGACTGCCTTGCACCTTCAGCAGTACCAGCACATCGGGACATCAGAGGCCTATAGACACTGTGGGCTCTGGCCGCTACGGTCGTCTACTGCTTATTACCCTTTCAAGGTGATGCTTCCTGTGTGATAGAGGCACTCAAGTGAGTGTGTTGATTATAATGCAGAAAGTAACAAACCCTCACTGGAGGCCACCAACAGCAGCAGGATCCTGGCTTACAGGACACAATGCTTGATGCTCTGCTTCAGTACAAATGGGACTTTGTCTTGGCTATACTTCTTAGACCTCTGCTCGACACAGATTTCCTGTGTGCCAAAAACTCCCGGCTCGTGGATGCAAAGAACGTCGTGTAACACGCTGTGAGGTTTGCAAATGTAATGACCTCTCTGTAATGTTTCACTGCTAAGGTAATGGTTTCTCTGTAGCAGCTATGTTTGGGTTATGACTAGAGGTAACGGGGCTTTAGCTAGCTAATGAGAGACACGTTGTTCTTTCTTGTGGGTCTGGGAGGAGGGATTTTGCGTCTTTTGTCGGTGAGAGATGAACAGAGAAGACGCGAATGGAAAGAATTGGTAAACTGCTGGATGGAGTGGACTCGGAGTGAGGGTCTGACGGTCAGCAATGCTCGGAGGAGGTCAATAGGGGTCGAATGGACGATTCTGTGAGCTCCAACATGCACCAGACTGTTTCATTAAAGTGGGCCCTTTTTCTTTTTATTTTCTTTACGAACCCTGTAGTCAGATTAAGATTTATAAAGTTCAATCATTAAATTGCATATGGTGTGCTGCCTGATATTTTGTGGTTCAGATTTGTAACCGGGCAACACATCACGCAGCATCCACACAAATGAGGTTTCTCAGTTTGGCGGGGCCAGAGGCTGACTAACCCTAGACAAGTTTATGCTGGCCAAACCTCAGGGTTATGCATGCACCACCACATGTGAATTCACTTGTCCACTGGGTGAATTCCCAAACCTCACCAAGCCCCTATTTTCACTACAGTCATAAAGCATGGGGTCAAGCAGCACACATCCACAAGTGGCTCACTTGTGCCTGTGTGCATAGGCCAGCTCAAAGGTTGAGCTTGCTAATATGGAAATGCTTGGCACCGTACACAGGTTGAATAGTTCTTGGTCTTCACCCCTCCACATGGTCCCTCAGCCCAATGGCGATTGCTATCCATGCAGCAACTAACGCTACCTTAACAAGGCCACCACCGCTAATCATTACCCGGTCCCACACATTCAAGATTTTTCAGCATGTTTAGCCAGAACGATAACTTTTCTCGTAAGTGGACTTAGTCAGGAGTACCATCAGGTGCCTGTGTGCTTTGAGGACATTCCCAAAACTGCTGTTATAACTCCATTTGGCCTATTTGACTTTCTGCACATGCCGTTTGGGCTGAAAAATACAGTACAGACTTTCCAGTGCATAATTGACTCTGTTTTAAAAGACTTCAATTTTGATTTTGTTTACCTGGATGGCATACAGTACTTATCACCACGGCATCCAAAACTAAACACGTATCACATCTCCACGTACCTTTCAAGCACTTAAACCAGCATGGACTGGTTGTTAAACCCACTAAATGCCTGTTTGGGTTGTCTACTGTTGTCTCTCTTGGCCACCGCATCGCCGCAGAAAGCATGACACCCTGCCATCAAGAGTTGCTGCTATTACGGACCTTCCACTCCTTTGCACTATCAAACCCTTCGAATCAAATCAAATCCAATTTAATTATCTTTCAAACCAGACATAAATATAGCTCAACCAGACAGTGTTCCTCTAGGGCCAAGGTGCAAAACATTCAAAATAGCAAGCGAACATTCAAAAATGTGAGTAACATAATTCAAAATATCGAGCAAAGAAGCATATTCACTCAAAAAAAAACATAGTCCAAGACCCTGGGTGACATTATCCAACAACTGATAGTACAGTCTCCCGGTGGTGTGTATACAAGCCAGCCTGTCATTCCACTGCTCAAACATGGGAGAGGCCAGACCCCAGCCGAGCTCAACCTCGCTGTAGCGCTTCCACATCTCTCACCTGCTCTGCAGCAACAAGCAAGCCCAAGGCTTGAGGCCTAGTTCTCACTACAGCTGAGGCTACACAGCACTCACGTCAACTGTCCTTCATAACAGCCTGCCAAAAGTCACTGTCCAAAAGTCTTGCGATTGCAGATAAGATGGCCGAGACAATTTTCCACGGTTGTCCTGCACCAACTCTGATGCTTCTGACTAGCAGGCAGCGACACGGTCTGCAGCCATGCCAGCTCTTCCGAACCTAACCAGGCTCCGCCTACACATCGGCAGGCTCCTCCAATATCCTGACCAGCTCCTTTTCCCGATAACCCAACCGTCTCTTTCCCTGATTTCCCGACTGGCTCCCTTGACGCCTTGGCCAGCTCTCTGTCCCACATCACAGCTGGCCCCTCCCACACCTCGGCCAGCTCCGTTGCCAACACCAATCCAGTTACTCTAATCACCGAGCAACGCACTGATGGAGTAGCCTTGCAATACCCGATGTTCTTTGAGTAGAATTGTCTTTGCATCGTAAAAAACAGATATGACAAAGCAAAAAACACGTTTGGTTGGCCCTCAGATGGCGCTGTATTTGTACACGCCCGGATGATTTACACTGGAAGAGCTTGTATATGTGTTGAACTTCTATCACAGCTTCATTTCACAAGATGCTGAACTTCGGTTCCCTTAAAGGCAGTGCACTTAATCACGTGCTCGAATGGCCAGTGGAAATGACCAGAGCACTTGACAACACCAAGTGAGCTCTTTTGAACGTGATCCTACTGCCACACCCACTTTCCAATACACCTATAGGCAACACTACTCATGCGCAGCCACTGGTTGGAGGTGTGTGTCAGCCGCTTGCCTTCTTCAGCCACCCCACAGAGAGGATGTACGACATGTTTGACCATGAGCTTCTCCATCTCCATCTGGCTGCCCACCATTTTCATTTTCAATTGGAGGAATGGCATTTCATAGTGTTTGTTAACCACAAACCCCTCATGCGTGCAATGGCCAAAGCAACAGACCCTTGATCTGCATGGCAGCAATGCCACCTGGCCTTTATTTTGGAACTCGCAACTGACATACAGCACACCGAAAAGAAAAATATTGCTGTGACTGATTGCGTCTCACGCCCGCTGTCGATGCCACACTCATTGGGGTTAACTATGTCAGCGAGGCAGCTGACCAATCTGCCGACCCAGAGGACCAGGCTTACTGAACAGCAGTCATGGGCCATCAGTTGGCTGATGTCAAGTTCAGGAATGCAGGAGTTTCCCTCCCGTGTGATGTCTCAACCAGTTGTGCTCGCCCCATTGTGCCTGCAAAGTGTTTTTCACTCCATTAATGGCCTCTGGCATTCAGGCAGGCAAGCTTCACAGAAACTGGTTGCTTTAGAGTTTGTGTGGCACAGCCTTCGAAAGGATGTGCCAGACTGGAGTGCAGCCTGCATTGTGTGTCAGTGGGTGAAAATTCACCATCACATCCGGGCACGATCAGTACCTTTTGAGGTCCCTGAACAATGGTTTGACCACATCAATGGTGGACCTGGTTGGTCCTTGCGCACCCTCACACATTTCCACGCATCTCCTTACCACGGTGGACCATACCACCAGGTGGCCAAAGGTTGTGTAACGAGTGGACTAGCGGATGTGGGTGCGGAGTAACCTCGGGACTCAATAGTAGAAATTTGGAGAATAATACAGGGAATCATCAAACTGAGAGCTCACCTACTAGGGACTTGAGCACACAGAACTCAAATCCAGCACTCAGTGATGAGCACATATCCAGAATAACTTTAAATAGAATATAAAACACAAGAAACCCGTGCGGGTCAAAATCAATTGAGAAGCATAAGGAAAACGTATTCACATAATGAGCATCATGAAAGCACAGTGAGAGCTGAATGATGAAAGTGGTCAATAAACATCTTTAATAAGCTCAAATAAATGATTTTCAGGTGCATCAAGACCTGCTGCTAATCAGCACCTCTCACAGGTCCACCAGCCTCCCCCTCCCCTCCATGGCAAGCACCCAATGGCCTAAAGTGAAAGATGACGCCCCCCATGGCTAGCGCCTAATGGCCCAGGGTGATAAGGATACCTGTTATGAAAGTCTATGATTAGTTGATGGTCCAGAATGTTCTGAGAGGAAACCCTACATCTTTCATCCAGGCCATAGCCTTCCCAGTCTATGAGATACTGCTTCACAACAAAAATCCAGTAGTCACCTAACAACCCAAACTGTCAACAAAACAAGAAGGGGGAAGATCCTTGGGAACATGAGCCAAGGGACTGAAAAGTCTCTGCATCTCTTAACTGATTTATCAGCTGAAGGAACATTCACCTTGGACTCCTGCAGTAGACTGTAGCCAAACTGACATTCGAAAGCGGGCGTCCCAATGGAGGAGCAAGAAAAGTCTTTGTGCACAAATTCTGCCCAGATAAGATGGTCGCTCCGTGTGTCAGATTTCCTGAAACCAGACACCTTAGGAATCTTTCCAAATTCTGATTCTCTCTTTCTGTCTGGCCATTACATTTGTGAGTGGAAGCCTGAGGATAAAGTAACAGTTGCCCCAATGAGAAGACGAAAGACCCTCCAATATTTGGAAGAGAATTATGAGCCACAGCTTGAGACAATTTCCCAAGGGAAGCCATGAACCTGGAAGATATTTTGCATCATCAGCTCAGCTGTCTTCGCCACTGTGGTAATTTGAGGAGAGAAACAAAGTGCCAAGTCTTTGAGAACCTGTCGAACACAGCTATAATGATAGTATAATCTCGCGCCAGAGGGATGTCCGTGATAAAATCCATTGAAGTATGTGACCAGAGATGAGCAGGGATAGGTAGAGGCTGTAAAAGCTCTTGAGGCAATGCTCTGGGTTCCTTATTCTGGGCACACACATCGCATGCTGAAATGTGGCCTTTGATATCTTTAGTCATGCCTGGCCACGAGAATCGCCTCTTTGTAAACTCCAGTGTACGCGGGACTCCCAGGTGACAGACCATGTTGGAATCATGCCCCCAATTCGATACCTTCGTGCTGACCACCTCAGGGACGAAGACACTACCAAATGACCCATTCTCAGGATCAGTCGTTCCTGGGCCCTCTGCACCATGGAATTGATCCCCTATCTAATGGAAGGCACCAGCTTTGAATTGGAGAGAATGGTCTCTGGGACTTCCTCCTTATCTGGCATTTCATGCTGCCTAGAATGAGTGATGGGTTTCTGATTCCTGGAACAAGGCTTGGATGTAATGATAAAATTGAATCTATTGAAGAATAAAGCAGAGTTTAGGAGGGTTAATGATGCCTAATGGTGACTCCTTTGCTTGCATCTACAGAAATAGCTCTATTTCTACCTTTAATATCTCTGTTTTTCCCTTTCAGGGGTTCTTTTAAAGACCCTGACCTGGAGTTATATGCTAACTACGGTTCTTTGTGGGAATGGGACCCGCTCTCGGGGTTCTACGATCGGCCGTTGTTGTTTGGCACGTCAAAGGTATGTCGAATATCAGGTGAAACGTGAAGTCTTTGGTGTAACTGCAAGTCTGTATCTTTGCTATTGCTTTGCTCATGATTGAGTGCTCATGTTGCATAGAATGGGTGAACCCAAATGCAGAACACTGGCACGGAGATAGAGTTAAGATGCAGACGAGGGCATAAGAGAGGCTGGAGCTGAACAGCAAACAGGAGGATGACAGAAGGGCAGGTGGCAGGCAAAACTTATCTTGACATGGGGTGTTGCTGGAGCTGAACAGCAAACAGGAGGATGCACGGAAAGGAAGGTGGCAGGAAAACTTTCACTTGACATGCAGAGACAGAGTTACACAGGCAAACCTCAGTAATGAAACAAAACTTAATCCTAAGCGGCCGGGAACATGAATTACCACTCTGGCTGAAACAACGATCTGGCAATGAGTGGATGCAAAGCCGGGGTATTTATGCTGCAGGTTTAGATGAGAATCAAGTGTGCCACAATCAAGGAGCCCAGAAGAACATGGGGAAAAGGGAATGAGGAGAACATGAGGAATTAACGGTCGGGACCGTGACAGCTCGGTGGCGGAGCCGATGCTTTTTTTTGCCGGTGCGGAGAGGGGGATTATTGCTTGCTGCTGCTTACGCATGGGAGGAGGAGTTGGTGGGGGGGGGGAATCTTTGGGGTTCTAACATTTAACTGTCATTCATTCTTTGGGGAACTCTCCTGTTTTCATGGATGGACGTGAAGAAAAAGCATTTCAGGATGTATATTGTATACATTTCGCTAACGTTAAATTGGACCTTTGAACCTTTGAATAATGATCAGTGTGCCTGCAGAGACTTCAGTCTCTTAGCATCCTAGATATAAGCTAAGTTCTAATGATCAGTCCAAGCCAAAAAGAGGTGTTTGGCTCCCTCCAGCCAATGCCTCCATTCTTCAAGTGCAACTCGACGGCAAGCAATTTCCTGTTGCCGATATCATAGTTCATCTCTGTGGGAGAGAACTGTGGGGCTTCTTTCTTTCTTTCTAAATCTTTTTATTAATATTAGTAATATGGACAGAATACAGATGATATGTTGATAAAGAAATTACCAACATACACATTCCATTACATATGAAAAAAAACATACATAATAGTTACAATATAAATGAGTTTACCAAGACATAAGCCATAAGATATATGTATGGACATAGTAAATCTAAATATTTCATAATGTATAATATAAAAAAACAGAAAAAAGAAAGAAAAAAAACAAAAAAAAATTTATATAATGCAAAACTAACTAATCTAATCTAATAACTATAACTAATAAGTAATATAAAAGAAAAAAAAACAAACAAAAGAGAAGGAAAAAAAAAGTGGGCTGTTTATAATATCTCACAAAAATAAGTATTCATCAATGCCGTCACTTCCGGTCCTCTCAAAATACATAAGCTAAAAGCTGGGAAATCAAATGTACTTGGCACAGGGTCATATTACATCATATGAAAATGTTGAATAAATGGTCTCCATAACTTTTCAAATTTAATAGAAGTCTCAAAAGTACCACTTCTAATTTTTTCTAAATTTAAACATAACATAGTTTGAGAGAACCAATTAAATACAGTGGGAGGATCAATTTCTTTCCAATTCAACAATATAGATCTTCTAGCCATCAGAGTTAGAAATGCAATCATTCGACGGGCTGAAGAAGATAAATGCTGTGAATCTAACATTGGTAAACCAAAAATTGCGGTAATAGGATGAGGTTGTAAATCAATATTCAAAACCGCAGAAATAATATCAAAAATATCTTTCCAATATTTCTCCAAAAATGAACACGACCAAGTGGGGCTTCTGGTCTGAGATGATTCATTGAGATAGCACAGTTCCAACTCTGATGTTCAAGGCATCAGCTTCCACTGCAAAAAGTAGGTCCAGATCAGTGGAAACAAGTATAAGTGCTGTATTAAATCTATTCTTGCAATTGCAGAGTGGCTTCTGCCTCTAGGGTCCAATGGAAAGGCTCAGTAGATCTTTCAGTTAGGTTGGTAAGTGGAGTTGCAATTGCACTGCTATTGCAAATGAAGCACAAAGTGAAATTGGCAAACCAAAAAAGCATTGAAGCTGTTTGATTGACATGGTTTTTGGCCAATTTCATACTGCTTGGTTCTTCTCGGAGTCCATTTGTAAATTCCCATTGAAAATGACAAAACCCAGAAAAGAAACTTTGGAGATGTTAAATTTGCTCTTTTCAAGTTTAACAAAAAGTTGGCTCTGTAGTAGGCATCGAAGAGCACTCCGTACATGGTGGATGTGTCTCCGAAGCGACTGAGAAAAAAGAAGAATATCCATCCGAGTAAATAAAAACAAAGTGGTTAAGCATCTCCTGGAGTTCATTGATGAAGTTCTGAAAGACTACTGGAACATCAAGTATATCAAAAAGCAACACCAGGTACTCGAAATGTCGGGTGGCAGTATTGAAGATCGTCTTCCATTCATCTCCCTCTCAGATCTGGATCAGGTTGGAGGCATTCCAGATGTCTAGTTTAGTGAAGACCACGGCCCCTTGGAAAAATGCAAATGCCGTGTTCATTAGAGGAAGTGGGTACCGGTTCTTAATAGCAATTCTATTTAGACCCCTGTTATCGATACATAATCTCAGCTCGCTGTCCTTCCTGGATACAAAAAGAACCCTGCTCTAGCAGGTGAAGTGGACGATCAGTAACTGCAGATGTCAAAGACTCCTCAATATAATCCTCCATAGCTTGGAATCTTGGGCAGACATTTCAGAACTACAGGCAGGCATCTCAGAACCTCAAAAAACCCTCTTGAAACATCTGGGAAGGAACTTATCCCAGCATAGGGTCAACCAACCTTGAATAGTGCAAAGTTCTGTTAATCCAAGGATTATGAAGATGTAAACATGGATAACATGAGCAATAAATAAGATGGAAATGAATCACTTCCTTGTGGCTCTCAACTTGAGAGTGACAGAAAGAAAAATATTTGTCCAGATTCCAACAATCCAGGGCTGTAGGAAAGACAGGCTGGTCAAGGTGTATTTGGGAATTTGGATTCTCTCTGCCAGTCCGATGTCCAAAAAATTCCCTGTCAAACCCGAGTCTACCAAAGCTTTCACAGAACGTTGATATTGCCCATAAAGGTAATAGGGATGGTAAAACCACTCCAGGATTTGACAAAACAGGAGAGAGATTTGAGACCGTTACAGTTCTCCCCCTCATTGGACTATCCTGGAAGTTTCTCAACAATTCAGGGCAGTTGACTTGGAAGTGGCCAGCCTTACTACAGTATAAGCAACACCTCTGCCTCGTATGTCTCTCTTGCTCCACTGGGGAGACCCGGGTTCTTCTAAGTTGCATGGACTCTTCCGGAAATGACTGCGGGACCTGCATTGGTTATCAGTTGTGGAACCAGGGTAGGCATTGGATAGTTCTGAGAACCGGCCCTCCAGTTGAACTTGCGACGTCTCTCCCTCCTTTTTTCAGAAATACGGTTGCCAATTTTTATGGCCATGTCCATAAATTCCTCCAAATCCTCCACCTGGTCCCGCAGTTGCAAAAACAATCTTTAAGTCGGTCATTTAATTCCCAACTAAACAGAGCAACCAAAGCGTCATTGTTCCACCTGCTCTCTGCCGCTAGGATACTAAATCAATGAAACAGTTGGCCATGAATTGCACTCCCTGACACAGCTGGAGGAACCTACTGCCTGCCTTTGAGCCCCCAACAGGATGAAAGTTTTCCCTTCTCATCATTCTCAGAAATAAATTTATATCAGAACACCTGGGAGCGTTTTTCTCCCACAAAGTCATTGCCCATGAAAGGGACCTACCAGAAAGGAAGGAAATTTATATAGTCCACCTTACTCTTGTCCAAGGGGATCTTTGCAGCTTGTAATTCAAAGACTAGGGAGCACTGATTTAAGAACTCATGACAAGATTCGGGGTTCCCATTTTACTGCTCCAGGGCTGGCTCATTAATTGAATGTAACAATTTTCAGACGAGTGGACCCAGGTGCAGAACAAACTCAGGATGTTTTAGAAGAAATTAATGATGAAGATTTAGTCAGAGAAGAATACTTGGAATAATCAAAATAAGCGCTCACTTACCTGGGACTTGAGCACCAGCACAGTAGTTTGTATAGGACTCGAATCCAAGAGTCAGCGATGGACGCTGGTCCAGAACAATCAGAATCAGAATCAGGTTTATTATCACCGGCATGAGACGTGAGGTTTGTTAACTTAGCAGCAGCAGTTCAATGCAATACAGAATATAGAAGAAAAAAAACAAAATAAAATAATAATAAATAAGTAAATCATTTAGAGTATACATACATTGAATACATTAAAAACCGTGCAAAAACCAGAAATACTATATATTTAAAAAAAGTGAGGTAATGTCCATTTAGGAATCGGATGGCAGAGGGGAAGAAGCTGTTCCTGAATCGCTGAGTGCGTGCCTTCAGGCTTCTGTACCTCCTCCCTAATGGTAACAGTGAGAAAAGGGCATGCCCTGGGTGCTGGAGGTCCTTAATAATGGACGCTGCCTTCTTGAGACACTGCTCCTTGAAGACGTCCTGGGTACTTTGTAGGCTAGTACCCAAGATGAAGTCGACTAAATTTACAACCCTCTGCATCTCCTTTTGGTCCTGTGCAGTAGCCCCCTCCACCATACCAGACAGTGATGCAGCCTGTCAGAATGCTCTCCATGGTACAACTATAGAAGTTTTTGAGTGTATTTGATAACATACCAAGTCTCTTCAAACTCCTAATGAAGTATAGTCTTGCCTTCTATATAACTGCATCGATATGCTAGGACCAGGTTAGATCCTCAGAGATCTTGACACCCAGGACCATGAAGCTGCTCACTATCCAGGTTGTTGCTGTGACACCACTCCACTCGTTGGCATATCTCACTCCTGTACGCCCTCTCATCACCATCTGAGATTCTACCAACAACGGTTGTATCATCAGCAAATATATAGATGGTATTTGAGCTATGCTTAGCCACATAGTCATGGGTAATAACCTTAAACAGAACATAAAACACAGGAAACCCTCGTGGGGTGAAATCAAAAACTAATCACTTAATAATGAGAAGCATAGGGAAACTGTCACAACCACGGATTCATCAGCGCAGTAGGTACAGCAATTGTGCTTCTGAATTTGCACGTGTCAGCTAATTATTATTTAATTGTGATAGTATTTAACTCCATACTTGTCGTCGTAGTGCTTGTCGAGACTTGGACAGAGCACAGCAATGCTTCGCTGCCTGTTTGCATTCGGCCTTGCCTGAGAGATCGGACTGTCGAGTCAACTGACTCTGAAGACGAGCGGTATTCGTTTAACGTTTAGATGTTCTTTTCAGCCGCAGTGTAGGCTTCATTTTCCATTTGAGAGTTTTAGTTAACGGCCCTGTCTGACCTCGCGTTTATTGTTTTATTTTCCTTTTAACACTGTTTTGCATTAAAGTTTTGTGAGCTATCGACCCGCTTCAGTGTCTCACTCCACACTTGGGCCATATATGAACCTGGTGACAGAAAACTTATTCACATAATGAGTGTCACAAGAAACAGTGACAGCTTAATGATAAAAGTAGTCATTAAACAACTCTAATAAATGACATTCAGGTGCGTCCAGACTGCCTCTACCTGGTGCTCCTCGCTGGTCCAAAGGGTTTATGACAGGTTGTCCCTCTAGTGTCGACGATGGCTAGGACATTCACCAACACCTGGGTCGCTCAGTTTGGCACCCCATCTGATACTTCTTCCAATCATGGTCCCAATTCACGTCAGACCTCTGGGCCACAATGGCCCAGAAACTCAGCGTTAAATTTCACTGAAGCACGGCCTATCACCCATAGTCCAATGGCCTGTGTGAGCAATTTCACAGTTTCTTAAAGGCTGCTCAGAGGACCTTGCTGTCAGATCACCTCCCACGGGTCCTGCTGGGGCTCAGAATGGCTCCAAAAGAGGTCCTGCAGACCTCTGCAGCTGAGTTAGTGTATGGGCAGCCACAAGGGGCACGAGGTGATTTATTCCTGATAGCATGACTGCCCGTTTGGTGTCTCATCAGCATTTCTGCCCTCCGCAATAAACTCAATTTTTTTTACATCTATTCCACCTCCCATCATGGCGTACAGCTCTGTTGGGTTCCAGTTGACCTATGTTCAACCTCGTTCATTTTTCTCTGCCATGATGCACATCAACACCCCCTTAAGCCCCCTTACAATGATCCATTCCATATTTTGGAATGGGGCGAAAAGACTGTTATTGTAGATAGGAAGGGTAAACCTGAATGTATTTCTGTAGATAACCTTAAACAAGCCCACCAAGAACTGGATGGTTCCACTAACATACCCCCTGCATCACGACATGACCACGTGCATTGTCAGCACACCCCTGGATGAGCCAGAGGCATCTGCTGTTACTCCAACCAAGGCACATAGCCACGTGGCTCGTATGAGTTCCAGACAGATTTATAATGCCAGTTTTCATGAATTCTGGGGTGAGGGTTGCTGTGTAGGTTATTGGTGACAGATGACATATATGGTCCATAATAGAAACTGTTCTACATAATTCACAAACACCATCATTGAGTTGTTGTGTTAATTTTAAGAGAGACCACGTCTGACATAATGACATCAGTGTAAGGAGACTATTTTAGCTTTGTTCATAGCTGCGTCAGTTGTTAAGCATATAAAATGCATGATTTATTCACAAATTCCTGCACCAGAAACTCTGCCACATCAGAACTGGACAAAGTGAGGGATAACCTTCAGAGGCAGAGAAAATAGCGAGGGCAGGTAGGTACATAGAGTATGTGGGACAGGATGAAGGGTAAACAGCTTGATGGGATGGGACAGGGTAGCAATGGAATAGTTGTGAAGAGAGATTATCAAGGAGGTGTAAATGGGAAAAGGGAATCATTACGTGAAATTGTTGGACAATATTGAATCTATAAGGATGAAGGCTGCCTCACAAAAAGAATTTTTAAAAAATGTTACATTAAGTTAAACGGGGATTGTATAGAAGGGGGTGAGACAGGGAATAGAATGAAAGTGTGCTTGAAAATTATTGCATTATATAACCAAAAATTTGAAGTTAATCTTGCAGATGGAAGAAAAGCATTCCCCCAAGATATGGATTGCTTGTTTATTTTTTACCTGCTCAGTGTTATTTTTTCATCATTGTCATCTTTAAAGTGGTAATAAAGGCAAATAACTGTGACTTCACCTTTTTCAGACTTTGTCCTCTTATTTTCTTAGTCCCTTTACGAAGCTATGTGGGATCGATAATCGAGCACAACTCAAGAGTCATCTGGGAATCATATTCTATTCATATTATGTCTTTAATGATTTCATTGTTCCTCAACACTAAATACTAATGAAGTATGTTCATATCCATAACGTGTGAATAAAGCAAACAATTTTCACTTAACAAGGTCTCACAAGATAAATAACCACATAATCTACTTTGTGAAGAAAAACACATTTCTAGAGGACCTTAGTCGGTTGGCAGAACTGTGTGGATGTAAGTGGACAGTTAATATTCATTTCACTCCACAGATGCTGCTCAACTCACTGAGTTCCTCGAGAAAATTATGGAAAAAAGTACAGTCGAAGTCTCGGGCCGAAACGTTGACTGTACTTTTTTCTACAGATGCCATCCGGCCTGCTGAGTTCCTCCAGCATTTTATGTGGGTTGCTTGGATTTCCAGCATCTGCAGATTTTCTCTTGTTTGAGTTCCTCCAGAAGTTTGTTTTTATCTCCTGATTCTGACATCTGCAGTCTCTTGTGTCTCCAATCTGTTTTAGTGATGAAGATTGAAAGTTGAGTATTAGACAGAACACCAGCAAGAACTTCCTCTCCTCCAAAGTTCTATTGGATTATTTATGACCACTTGGTCTTGATTTAACTTTTTATTTGCAGGGTCAACTGGATTACGTGTTTGGATTTAAAAAATCACAATGTTCTGATTCAAAGGCACACTCTCACATGCTCCCTCTGGTACTGCCGAACAAAATCTACCTCCCAGTCTCCCAGTACTAACTTGTCTGGATCGACCACTCCTTTTCATGGGTAAGATTGGCACTGGTAGCCATGGGGAGCCTGTCACAAGATACGGGCATCCTGGACCGAGGCTTCAGATTGAATCATGTTCTTACTTACTTTAAAAAGGAATAGCACCTATTCAGGCTCACCCTCATCAATCCACCAGTTCAAACCCACACTCTACCAAGACTGGTCACTGCTCTACTAAGCTCACCGTCCCACTTAGTTTTCAGGTCTCAGTCCCATTTTAGCTTGTAACTGGTTAAAACATTGCATATCTTGATGCTTGCTTTCACTAGGGAAGACTGAAAAGCTCCAGTCAAACTATCTCTAGCTGCCCTTAACAGCACTAGCACACAACCCCACCCATACTCTCCCAGACCATGTTCCTTACAGATGGTGTCAGGGACATGGAGAGGCTTGCCTACCTGCACAATTTAAAGTCAGTGACTGAGTCTGAGCAGAGACGGCTGAGGAGAAGGGATGCTGTTTGCTATTTGGAGAACGCAAAAGGAATTGGCAAGGTTTATTGGCAAATTAATCTCTCGACAACCTAGAGGAGGAGGAGAGGGCCAGGAAAGCAGGATACCACGAGAGGGGTAGCAAAAGTTTGGGATAGTGCAGAAGAGAAGCAAAGCAAAGCTTGACAAGGCTCTTACTTCTCCAATAAGGCTCTTCATTGAGACCAGCCAAATGTTGCAGCTTTACAGAGGGCATACCAAAACATTCGTCTTTTTTTGAGCAGGAAACTGTTAGCACAGAGATTCACCAAGATCCTGCGATAACTGAGTGGTGTCAGAAGTGAGTGGGTACGCCCCAACTTTGTCAAGGGCTTGGTGTTCAGCTTTAGGAAGAAATGCTAATTCCCATACTTGAAGGATTGGCAGTAGATGGGCAATAGCAAACATTTGAAGGTGCAAGCACTCATTCCTGTCTAAAGCAATATTAAAACAGGAAAGGTGGCTCAAACCTGGATTTCAAGAGAAATTAGGAATGTATAAGGTCAAAGAGAAGAGATATAAAATGCTTAGGGAAAATTCTGAGTACTGTGACCAGTTTAGAACCTAGCAAACATGGACCAGCTTAGAAGTTTCTGGGCAGCAGCATATCAGAGGATGACTGTGTCACGGCGTGCTCGCAGGACTGGACCCAAATGCAGGGGAATGGCAGACTCTCTCTGTCACAGTGGTCATTGGCACCGGCTCAACTCAAGAATGGATGATGGCAGGCTCTGGCATGATGTGTTCTGGTGACAACTCAACCCAGGAGTGGAAGAACAGCAGACTTCCAATGAAGAGACAGAAACAAGAGGTTAGACACAGGAACACCAACAGAGCATAGCAGGCATGACTGAGGGACAGCACAAGACAAACCATTCTCTGCAAACGCAGTAAGACTCTGCTTACAGAGCACAATGACAGCCCCCTGCAAATAATCATAGAACCTGGAAAACAAGCTGCCTAATTCCACTTTTACACAATTTATTATTTATTGTAACTTATAGCAACTTTTTTACATCCTGCGCTGTACTGCTGCCTCAAAACAACCAATTTCACACTGTATGTCTATGATAATAAACCTGACTCTAAATCTGATTCTGAATTCAGCAAAGATGGACAAAGGGATTGAATAAGAAAGGGATTAAAAAAAAAGCATGAGAGTTAACTTGCTGAGAGGGCAGGAAATGACTGTACAGCCTTCTAAAGATATGTGAAGAGAGAAAGGCAAATATTGGCTCCTTACATCCAGGAAACAGGGTAACTTATGGTGAGGACAAATAAATGGCAGGAAATTTATATTCATACAATTGGAAAAAGCTCACAAATTACCTCTCAGAAATGTTGGGGAACACAGGACCTGGTGGGAGGTGAGAACTGTATTCATAGTGAGAAATTGAAGAGTCTATAAACCAGCAAATTCCCACGACTTGATACTCTGCAGCACAGAGTCAATCAGCTAGTGGCCCTAGAAATAGAAGGTGCATTGGTGGCTATTTTCCAAAATTCTACACAGTCTGGAAGAGTGCCAATTGATTGGAGGGGGTAGGTCATGTGACCCTCTGTCTAAAAACTGAGATGGAACAAAAAATGTAATAATGAGCCCATTGAACTGACATTAGTACTGAGGAAAATGCTCGCAACCATTGTAAAAAAATGTAACAGCAAAGCACTTTGAGACAAGTGACTGGATCAGACAAAGTGCAGGCATTCGATAGGAAAGGAAAATCTCATGGAATTTTTTGAAATGGTAATCTACAGAATAAATAGGGGTGAGTGTGATGTGTTTTGACTTTCTGAAAACTGTCAATAAGGTTGTTTTCACTGTAGAGTAAGTTCAGTAAAAGTTCACCGCACTGATTCTATGGATGGTTGGACTGACAAATAAAGAAAGGGATTGGAAAATAGACTTGTATTCCTTGAGGTCCAGAATATTGAGAGGACCTCTCAGAGAAGCCCACAAAGTTCCAGTAGGAATGGACTGCTCAGATCCAGGAACAATGTCCTGATGGCAAGGAAGTCCAGAGGCAGGGTCACAAAGTTGGTGGAAGAGGTGTGAAGGGCCAGTCTCCTCCTGGCCCTATTTCTGTGCTTCACTGTTTATCTACCGCAATGTTGGAGAGATAATCATGAACAATTCCCAATATGCAATGAGCTGGTGTGACTCCAGTAACTCATGAATACACTGTATCTACAGTTTTTTTACATTTCAAGTAGAAAATATTCTTCAGAATTTATGAAGCTGTCCTCAGGCAAGCTACTGATATATTGTCTGTCACACTCATCCATGTAAATGGTGTAACAGCTTTGGGATTCATGAGTTGATTCACTTATCCCTGAATACCCAAACGAGTAACTTTTATATTCACAGTTTTCTGTGGCGTCCCAGTTGAGCATCAGGCCAAAGGTAACCCGTCGGAGTTAATAGGGGGGGGTTTGAGATTAAACATTCTGAAGTTTTTTTTAGTGTGTCACACTAGACAGTCTTGTCTGGTGTGTGGTGTCAGGATTGGTCTCCTTTCGGAGTAACCGGGTCACCATATGAACGTTCCTGACTCGACCCTTGTTTTAGTTTTTTATGAGGCCTAGTGGCTAGCTCTATGCTGAACCCGGCATGGATGGAACGTACGCTCGGGGGTGGCTCGACTTGGATTTAAACTCAGGAGCCTTCGCTCCAGAGTCTGGTGCTGATGCCATTGTGCCACCAGCCAGACTGAAGTTAATGTTCTTTTACCAAAATCAAATAGTGGCAACTGGGAACAGGGGATATCCAATTAATTGCCGGTGCTTCTCATCAAACCAATGCCCAAGAATTGGGGTGTAAAAAGAAACATGATGCCACACACAATGGGAGGACAAGAGTAGCAGCTGAGAACCGGCAGTGGTTTTTCAGTGCAGGCCGCACCAAGTGACTCCGCTTGTTTGCTGATCCCCACACAGTGTGATGATTGTGTAGCCTTAGTAGGAAGCAGAGGGGCAGAATGGGCAAAACATGAAAAAGTGAGTAAGAAGAAAAAGAAAGGAGGAGGCAGTGTCAGCACTCCTTCTGGACATTGATAGAATTATACTTTCAGAGAAGAAAAACCTTGGTGAGGCTTCTTTTCCTCAGATGATGAAGGGCTACAGGACTCATGGACCAGGGCAACATTCAGAATGGACTAACGGGCAAAGGGCAGGCCAACCTGGCCCTGCTCCTATTTTCTATGTTCCTATGTAAAACTACAGCAAACCATCTTCATGAGACAAAATCTAATCAGACTCTCTCACCATTCAAAGGCATTAACTTCAAAGTCAATAACTTCAAAGCCCCCTCAATTAATTTCCCATGAGTTACCTTTGGACAGATGCTTCACTGGAACACCACATAAATACTGTGGCTATGAAAACAACTCAGGTTTTTCAGGGATGGGTAAATCAACTCATGAATCCTAAATGCTTTCCACCATATACGTGGATCAATTGGTGAGTGTGACAGAATATATATCACTAACTTGCCTGAGAGCAGCTTCAGAAATACTGAAGTATATCTTACACTTGAAAAAACTGCAGATGCTAGAAACTGAATTTTTTTTAAAGTGCTAGAAATAGTGTCTCAAGTAATTGTGGACAGAAAAACAGAGTTAATGTTTCAGCTTGGTGACCCTTTATCAGAAATGCAATTGCAATGGATTTCTCTTCTACTTCTACAAATGCTGCCTGACCTAATGAGCATTTCCAAAGTGATGCACCATCAATTACTCTCGGAGACGTGGGGCGAGATATAGGCTTTTATTGGCTGGAAGAAAGAACAAGCAGCAAGTGACCACCACTCAACATCCTGGAGACTGAGGAAGGAGCAGTGCCTCCAATCGCCTTTATACTGGGGTCTGTGGGAGAAGCCTCAGGAGCAGTCAGCAGGGGGGTAGGGGGCGTGTCCAGACAGGTATATATAGTTCACCGCATTCACACCCCCTTTGTTTTAAAAGAGAGTCCCCATGGGGCGAAGTTTCTTACAAGTATATTTACAGGTTAAGTCTATCAGGCGGTTGAGTCTGTTGCTGCGATCTACGTAGCACCGGCTGTGATTGCACTGGAGACGGTGGTTGTGCTGGTTCTGACCTGACTGGAGGTGTCAGCCCACGAGGCGTCAGTGATCCCTCATGCGTGTGCAAGGCGCCCAGTATGGGAGTGTCGTGAGGAGTCTGTACAGGGCGTGGTGTGCGTGGTGTCACCTTGGGTACAGGGTTCATAGTTACCATGGAGTGTTCGGGGTAGTGGTCTGCTGCTCCTGCGGGTGCCAGGTCGTGGACAGAGACCGTGTCCTCCCGCCCATCAGGTAAGACCAGGTAGGCATACTGGGGGTTCGCATGTAGAAGGTGAACCCTCTCGACCAGCAGGGAGTATTTATTACTCCTCACATGTCTCCGGAGCAGCACTGGCCCTGGGGACGTCAGCCAAGCTGGTAGGGTGGTCCCAGTGGCAGACTTGCTGGGAAAAGAGAATAGGCGCTCGTGAGGGGTGGCATTGGTGGACGTACATAACAGGGAGCGGATAGAGTGGAGTGCCTCGGGGAGGACCTCCTGCCATCGAGAGACCGGCAACCCTTTTGACTTAAGGGCTAAAAGTGTGGCCTTCCACACTGTGGCATTCTCCCTCTCCACCTGTCCATTTCCCCGGGGATTATAACTCGTGGTCCTACTAGTAGCAATGCCCCTAGCCAGCAGGTACTGGCGCAGCTCATCACTCATAAAGGAGGACCCTCTATCACTGTGGATATAGCAGGGATATCCAAACAGAGTGAAGAGCTGGCGCAGGGCTTTTATGACGGATGTGGCAGTGGTGTCGGGGCAGGGGATGGCAAAGGGGAACCACAAGTACTCGTCGATAATATTGAGAAAGTATACATTGCAGTCGGTGAAGGGAAGGGGGCCCTTAAAGTCAACACTCAGTCGCTCAACGGGGCGGGTGGCCTTGATAAGTTGCACCTTTTCAAGATGGTAGAAGTGCGGTTTGCACTCAGCGCAGACTTGGCAGTCCCTGGTCATCGTCCTGATGTCCTCAAGGGAGTAAGGCAGGTTCTGGGCTTTCACGAAATGGTAAAGTCGGGTGACCCCCAGGTGGCAAAGATCTGCATGGAGGGCGTATAGCTGGTCGAGCTGTGCGCTGGCACACGCTCCCCGGGATAGGGCATCAGGGGGCTCATTGAGCCTTCCAGGCCGGTACAGGTTATCATAGTTGTAGGCGGAGAGTTCGATTTTCCACCTCAAAATTTTATCTTTTTTGATTTTGCCCCGCTGTTGTTTGTTGAACATGAACGCAACTGAGCGCTGGTCGGTCAGCAAGGTGAACCTTTTGCCGGCAAGATAGTGCCTCCAGTGCCTAATAGCTTCCACTATGGCCTGGGCTTCTTTCTCCACCGCAGAGTGCCGAATTTCAGAGCCTTGAAGGGTACGAGAAAAGAATGCTACTGGCCTGCCTGCCTGATTGAGGGTAGCAGCAAGCGTGAAATCGGAGGCGTCACTCTCTACTTGGAAGGGAATGGTCTCGTCCACCACATGCATCGTTGTTTTGCCAATGTCCCCTTTAATGCAGCTGAAGGCCATGCGGGCCTCGGCTGAGAGGGGAAATGTGGTGGACTTGACCGGGGGGCGGGCCTTGTCTGCATAGTGAGGGACCCATTGGGCGTAATAGGAAAAGAAGCCCAGGCACCGTCTGAGGACTCTGAGGGTGGTGGGAAGAGGGAGTTCTAACAGGGGGCGCATACGGTCGGGATCAGGGCCAATGACCCCGTTCTCCACGACATACCCAAGGATAGCAAGTCAGGTGGTTCCGAACACACACTTGTCTTTGTTATAAGTAAGGTTAAGAGCTTTGGCCTCTTGGAAAAATCGTTGGAGGTTGGCGCTGTGATCCGGCCAGTCGTGACCACAGATGGTGATGTTATCCAGATAGGGAAATGTGGCCTTCAGTTGGCACTGGTCCACCATCTGGTCCATTTCCCTCTGGAAGACAGAGACACCATTTGTGACACCGAAGGGGATGTACAGGAAGTGATAGAGCCTGCCGCCCGCCTCGAAGGCGGTGTAGGGGCGGTCCTCCAGGCGGATGGGGAGCTGGTGATAAGTGGATTTCAGGTCTATGGTCGAGTACACCTTGTACTGAGCTATCTGGTTGACCATATCCACGATGCGGGGTAGGGGGTACGTGTCAAGCTGTGTGAACCTATTGATGGTCTGGCTATAGTCCACGACCATCCTATTTTTCTGCCCGGTCCAAACAACAACCACCTGGGCCCTCCAAGGACTTGTGCTTGGCTCAATGATCCCCTCCCCGAGCAGCCGCTGCACCTCCGACTGAATGAAGGCCCTGTCCCCCGCGCTGTACCTCCTGCTTTCAGTTGCCACCGGTTTACAGTCGGGGGTCAGGTTGGTGAACAGCGATGAGGGAGGGATCTTGAGGGTGGAGAGGCTGCAAGTGGTGTCAGTAGCGCAGCTGTCGGCATGGTGCTGGGTGGGATGTGTGGGTCGGTGTGTGTGTATGGTCAGTAGCAGGGTATATGATGAAGTCCCACCAAACTGAGGATTCCTGACAGTGAGTGGTGGGAGGGGCCTGTCATATGCCATAGTCACACTTTCGAGATGGCTCTGGAAGTCCAGCCCCAATAGCACAGGCGCGCACAGTTGAGGCATGCCCAGTAATGCAAAGTCCCGATATTCTGTGCCCTGTACCACCAATGTCGCTACACAACCCACCCGGATGTCTGTGGAATGCGACCCAGAAGCCATGGTGACCCTCTAGCTTACCGGCCGTGTCACGAGTCCGCAGCGTTGCACCGTGTCCGGGTGAATAAAACTCTCAGTGCTGCCTGTGTCAAACAGGCAGCTAGTCCTGTGCCCCTCCACCAGGATGTCCATCACTGACCTGGTGAGCTGGTGCGGGGCGCTTTGGTCGAGGGTCACGGAGGCCAGAGTTGAACCGCCGTCTTGGTGCTCAGTAAACACCCGTGGGTTGGGGGCGGCGCCAGGTGGTGCTGACAAAGATGGCCGCCTCCATGTCTCGCACGTGGCAGGCAGGCAAAATGGCGGCGACCAAGATGGCAGCCCCCATGCGTCACACGCAGCGCTGCCCGACCCTGCTCGTGGTTCAGATTTACAGACCTTGGCGAAATGGCCCTTCTTTCCGCAGCTGGAGCAGGTAGCTTCTCGGGCCGGGCAGTGTTTTGGGGGTTGCTTTTCGAGTCCGCAAAAGTAACACTGCACGGGCTTGCGTCTGGCAGCAGCTGTGGTCAGTTTCGGGGAGTTCGTGGACTCGCGAGTGGCAGCAGCCAAGGTTGATTCGCTCGTGAGTGTCGGGGTCTGCAGCGTCCACGGAACTGGCTGGGAATCGCACGGCTGGACAGCGTCAGCGTGGTGCAGAGCAGCCTCCAGCGTGTTGGCCATCTCGATCGCCGAGCATAAGGTAAGATCTGCATTTTCCAGCAGCCACTGGCACACGTACACTGACCTGATCCCCGTAACGAAGGCATCTCGTACCAGGAGCTCCGAATGCTGTTCCACCATCAGTCCCTTGCAGTCGCAGGCCCGCACGAGTGTCTGTAGGGCCCGGACAAACTCCGCGCTCAACTCACCGGTCCGCGGCCGCCGCGTCGCTAAGCAATGTCTTGCGTAGACGGTGTTCACCGGCCGCAGGTACTGTCTTTTGAGGGCATCCAGTGCCCCTTGGTAGGTCGGCAGGTCCCTGATAAGGGAGAATACTTTCGGGCTGACCCTGGAAAGGAGGATTTTGTGCATTGTGGCAGGCTCAGTCACGGGAATCACCTCCAAGTATGATTAGAAGCATGCAAGCCAGAGTTCAAAGGCCAGAGCTGCTTCTGGAGCTTGAGGGTCCAAGTCTAATTTTTCAGGATGTAAAATACTCTCCATGTTTTAAAACTTCCAGCCAATAAAATTGATGCACCATCAATAACTCTCAGAGACGTGAGGCGAGATATAGGCTTTTATTGGCTGGAAGAAAGAACAAGCAGCAAGTGTCCACCACACAACATCCTGGAGACTGAGGAAGGAGCAGTGCCTCCAATCGCCTTTATACCGGGGTCTGTGGGAGGAGCCACAGGAGCAGTCAGCATGTCCAGACAGGTATATGTAGTTCACCATACAAAGTTCTCCACATGCAAATCCCCTGCAACAATCCAGAGTCTATCCATTAACCATGCCGAATACTCATGCCATCCAGCAACAGCACACTGTTGCTGCAGAGTGCACCACCTTCAAAATGCCTCTTTGGAAGTATCTTTATTGCTTGAAAGGAGCTGCCTGGATTTTGCAATTCTTAAGTGCTTACTTCCAGATTGCACACCTTCTCTTGTCACTGGGTCGATACCTTGCAATTTCCTTTCTCTCGGTCTCCTGGGATTCCTCCTCTAATGCTGGACTCTAGTGGGTAAGGGTGGTCCTCACCTCTTCTTGAAGACAATTAAGAATGATCAGTAAAAATCAACTGATCAATCTTTGGGCTCCAGACAAGGCCAAGGCTGGTATATTGTGCCCCTCTTTCCTAAATGCTCTTGAAAAAGTGATGGTGTGCCACTTTCTTTAAGAGCTGGAGTCCTTCAGGTAAAAGTAATTCCATGATGAGGTGGGGCAGACCATTGCAAGATGTTGGAGTATTTGCAGGTAAAGATGGAGTGTAACTGGATCGTGTGCCCATGAGCCTGATTGCTTCATATTTCCTGATAGCAAATATCATGGGCTTGGGAAATATTGTCAAAGTGGTGGCATCCGTTACTCTTGCGAGACCATGGATCTGCGCCTGAAAGTCTACTGGGGTCTCCTCTCCAGGGCACAGGCCTGGGCAAGGTTATATGGAAGACAGGCAGCTGCCCATGCTGCAAGTCTCCCCTCTCCAAGACACCGATGTTGTCCAAGGGAAGGCAAGGGCCGATACAGCTTGGCACCAGTGTCTTCACAGGAGTTGCAAGAATGAGGTTGAAGACAACGTCGGACTGCCTTAGGGACTCCAGCTCCAGATTTGTCCTCGGGGTTTACCCCCAAAGCCTTTCCCATGAGTGGGTATGGCCGGAAGGCAGCGGAGGTTTGAAATCAGAGTTTTCTCACTCTTAGATGGACTGCCCTCCTAGGCTGACGAGCTCCATCTACCCGTCAGAGTAACTTAGCAATAAACTGCAATGCATTACGTAATTGAAACATAATGCAGCCATGGTGCATTGGTGGTAGAAGGAATCATTCTTCAGGGTGGTCAGTGGGATACAACTTCAGTAGAATGCTTTGTCCTCAATGATTTAGAGCTTCTTGAGTGTTGGTGCTGAGCTCATCAAGCAAGTACAGGCTGTTTCATTAAGATTCAAGATTCAGATTTATTTATCACACATGCATTGAAACATACAGTGAAATGTGCCATTTGTGTTCATGATCAACGCACCCGAGGGTGAGCTAGGGGCAGCCTGCAAGTGTTGTCACACAGCCCAGAGCATGCCACAATGTCTGGCAGAACAACACAGAACACAACAACTGACAAAACAACAACAGCAAAATAAGCCCCTTTCCCTCCCACTCAACCACCCGCTCAATGTACAGTACCTGCACAGTCTTCCAACCACAGGTACACAGAACTCCAAACACAGGGTAGGCCATCTTCACCCTTCAGCTTCCAGTGAACTCAGCCTGCAGACATTGGGCTTTCGACTTCCCAGGTGGACTCACAGAGATTCACAGGCTTAGGACTCTGGCCATTGGGCCTTGACTTCCAGAATTCCAAACATATCCAAACATATCTCAGGCCTCTGAGTCAACCCCACGACCCACTGATCACTCTTGAATTCCAGATTCGCCAAAGGCGGGACCACAAGCACTAGCCCTCGAGCTCCGGTCTCACCGATTCAGATATCCAGGGGATCGTCAACCCTTTTTTGTTACTCATGCCTGCTCAGGACTCTGACTCCAGAAGCTACTGACAACTCGTTGGCCTTTAGCGAGCCATCAGCTCTTGTCCATGCTGGTCTGATGGCCCAACATCTGACCATGGATGTGCCATGTCATCAACGCTGGTCTTTAAATGTGGAGTGTAGGCTGAGACTCCGGCCTGAACACTAATTCCCCCCAACCCTGTCTCTAAACCTTACTCTGACCCTAACTTCCCTTTCTGTCCCCCAAACCATCCCTACAAACCTAAAAAACAACTAAGTCTGGTGACGAGAGTCCCTGATAGGGATGGTTTGGACCCAAATACTGGAGTATCAGAGCCTGGGATCAAGACACAAAATAAAACTGATTCAAGGACTGAGCACAAAACAAAACACTGGACAATATCTCTGCAATACACACAAAAAGCTGGAGGAACTCAGCAGGCCAGGCAGCATCTAGGAAAAGAGTGCAGTCAACGTCTCCAGCCAAAACCCTTGGGCATATTGGTTGGACTTACAATTCAACACCGAGGCTCTGTTTAGGTGCTCTTTAAATACTCAATTCTTGGCACCCAAAACATGATTGCCATTTAATGGGATGGTCCTGAATCTTTACAGGGGCCGTGCCAGCTGTCCATATTCTGGACAGTTAGAGCGTCTAAACCCCGGAAGCTGGCGCAGCTGGGTGTGTGTTGTAATAAGTATGAGCCACAGCCTCAACGGAGATGGCAGCCAGACACCATGTTCAAACAACACTGAAACAATTATCTTCCTGTGTTGGACTTTGCCAATGAAGCAATGGTTTTGAGATGTAGGGAGCTTTAGGATGTGGTCATGTTATTTAGGATGCTGTCCAACTGCCTTCCTGGCCAGTTGTGATCACCAAAATGTTGATTGTGGAAGGCTCAGTAATTGTAGGTCATTAGACTCTGTTGTTGGAGATGCCAAATGTCTAATGTCTGGTACTTCCCTGGCACAAGAACAACTTGCCACTTATCAGCTTCTGTCTGAATGTTGTCTGGATCCTGTTGTGTGTGTGAATGGGCTGCTTCGTTTGATGAAAGTTGCAGGTGGCATTGTACATCAACTACTCTTCAATGAACATCCCTCATTTCAAACTTTGTGGCAAGAAGAACGTCAAAGAACCAGCTGAAGCTTGGGCTGAGGACCACAGTCTGAGAAATTCCTGTGATGTCCTGGGACTGGGATGAGTAATCTCCAACATCACCACCCATCTCGTTTCGTGATTTGTCCTAAAAATTGGTATATTTTCCCCTTGATCTCAATGTTGTATATGCTGACATATATGTACTTTGATTACTTCGAACTTTGATGATCTTTAACTTTAGCTTTATCAGATGCTGTGGTTGATAAGGTGCAGTGGAATAAGCTGCCTCAACATCTAGGGTATTCAGTAATCCAATAATTAATTGGTCTCAGCTTGGATCTAAACAGTGATGATCTTTGAACCCGGGTGTCCCAAGGAAACCCAAACACCTATACAGATACTTCTCCATATTGACAAATAGTTGCAATTGTAATGGCTGGAAGTACAGATTGACTACAGATACAGACAGTTCTTAAACCTCACAGCTGGGATGTTGTCTCCTCCTTTGGTTTTTGTTCTATCTCGTGCTCACAGTCAATTCAGTGAATTGAGTTCAGGGGATATCAGGAGAAGGCTGAGATGCATCAGTATTTGGCATTTCTGGTTGAGTATCATGGCAAATGCTTCATCTCTTTCTTTCACACTCACATGCTGGTCCCTGTCATAGCAAAGAGTAGAGGTGTTCCAGGCGTCTCTTTCTCTTATTAGCTGTTTAATTTCCCATCACATTCAGTGAGATCAAGGAACTTTGGTTTGATTCATTGGATGTAAGATCATAGAGGTTTGTCAATTTCATGCTGTTTCTATAGCGAGATCATGCTCAAAAGGTCAAAGTTCAATGCAAATCTATTATTAAAGTACATGTTGTCACCATATATGACCCTAAGATTCATTTTCTTGTGAGCATGCTCAATAAATCCATACTAGAATCAGTGAAAGATCGCACCAACTCGGGTATACAACCAGTGTGCAAAAGGAAACAAACCATGCAAATACAGAAAGAAAGAACTACTAATAAAAAATAAATAAGCAATACATATCAAGAACATGAGATGAGTCCTTGGAAGTGAGTCCATGTGTGTGGGAACCTTTCAATGATTAGGTAAGTGAAGTTGAGTAAAGTTATCTCCTTCGATTCAAGAGCTTGATGGTTGAGGGGTATTAACTGTTCCTAAAGCTGGTGATGTGAATCTTGAAGCTCCTCCACCTTCTTTCTGATGGCAGCAGTGAGAAGCGAGCCTGCCATGGGTGGTGGGGCCCTTGATGATGGAGGCTGCTTTCCTGCGACGGCATTCTGTGTAAGTGTGCTCAATGGTGGAGAAGGCTTTACCCGTAATGGGCATATCCACTACATGTGGATAAAATCACCAAATATTTCTACCATATCATTTCCCCTGTCCCCGATTACATCAATAAGTGCTTAATCACAATCCAACCGAGGTATTTTTCCATCAACTCTCATGAGTGCCAGGAGTGTGGGCTAGTGGCGAGTGAACTACAGTAGGGGCAATGACAGGTGGCAGTGACAAGATTGCAAATGTTCTCAGAAGACAATAGCTATTTACTGCCAAGCCTCAATGAACCATGTAACTTTTAAAAAGGACACTGATGGATTGCTTTGGCAACCACAAAGCCCCTTCAACAGTAGTGCTCAGAGCTTGCCAGCACTCATCTATCAGAAGTACCTTTCAGCACCAAATAATTGGTCTAACATATCTATCTCCTACATGAATATGTTTAATGATTTTGTCTTCAGCACCTCCTGTAGTACAGAAATCCAAAGGTTTACCTTGCTGATGGTGAAGTACTTCCTATTGATTTATAGCACTGTACAAAGGTCTCAGGCACACATATATATATATATATATAACTGGGGTGCCTAAGACCATTTAATGGTACCATATTTGTTAGCATGGAGTGGAGAGCAAGTTTGTAAATCTGGTGGGAGCAAAGGACGTTGAGAATGCTGAGGGTGAAGCACCACAGGAGAGTTGTGGGACAGGTGGCAAAGAAGGAGTGCCAGGGGCAGGGGTGACATGGGTGGGAGACACACCCATCCCTGAGACACCAGGCAAGGTCATTTCATTACAGAATGTCTCTCTGGTGCCTCCCAATCCCTCCCCTCTCCCTTCCGCTTTTCCCGACCATGATTCCCCTCTCATTGCCTCTTTCCCACTCTCAGTCCACAATAGTGACACATATCAGAATCAGGTTTATCACCATTCATATATTGTATGTCATGGGGTTTTTTTGTGGCAGCTGTACAGTGCATTAGCTAAACTAACTACAATACTGTGCAAAAGTCTTAGGCACCCTAGCTATATATATGTGCTGCAGACTTTTGCACAGTACTGTACAATCAGAAAGCGCTGGCGTCTGTGGAAAGAAACAAAGACTTAGTGTTTCATCAACTCTCTGACCTGCTGAGTGTCTCTAACTGTTTCTGGTTTTGTTTTGAATTCCCAAATTCTGCAGTTATTTTTGATTTTCAAATTCCACCCGATGTTGGTTTTAAATGGCAAGTGCACTCAGTTCTGGACTCCAGCTGTCGGCAAATTCCTTCCTGCACCTCGTCCAGCTCCTCCTGTTCAGATTCTGTCACTTTCAGTGAGATACCCACGCATTCCTTATCAGTGAGGATCAGCCTCTTGGACCCAGCCCACTCTCAGATGTGACAACACCAGGCCATTCTTCCAAATGCTCAGTTTTCATTCTTGGTCACCTTGTTCTCTGTAATAGCAACAATATCATTGCCATATGTATCCACTTACAGTTAATTTTTCTACCTCACTGCAGATTAAACAACAATGCCTTTCCATGGCTTTATAACATTAAAATCCTTTTGAACCTTTAGCTCTTGCACTGCGAATTATTTGGCTCTCACCCTTAGTTATTGCATCTTTCACCTCGGTTTTCCTCTACAGTTATAGCCCTGCCATCCAGTTCCCTCCCCTCCCATCAACCAGGCTATTGCAGCCTTCCCCTGATAAGCCATTTTTCCCACCAATGGACAGATTGGAACATCTGCTAGGCAGGTCGGGGATGGCAAGAACACCTGCCTTCTTCTACCGTACCTAGTGATTATCTTCCGTGCCCACAATAAGTCAGTGAATGGTTGTTGCTTCTTCACCCTGACTTGAGGCACGCACGAAGGCTTGGAAGAACTACTTCAAAGCAGTGATGTACATCAAGAACTGGTCTCACACAGGGCAGCTGGACAAAACACTGCCTACATTGAGGAAACAGTACTGCCTGTCAGGCCCATGGGTCAATAACTAGAAAAAGCACGATGGCCAATGTAGCTACTGAAGCACAAAATGAAGCCAGTGAACAGCGTATAAAACTGTCTCTGGATATCTGCTCCAAGACAGACTCGGGCTCATTGATTCACAGAGCTATAAGAACATAAGAAATAGGAGCAGTGACGCACCATCAATAACTCTCTCTGAGACGTAAAGGCGAGATATTGGCTTTTATTGACTGGAAGAGGGAACAAGCAGTGAATGACCACCATACTACATCCTGGAGACTGAGAGGCCGGGCTCAGGCCTCAATCACCTTTATACAGGGGTCTGTGGGAGGAGCCACAGGAGCAGTCAGCAGAGGGCGTGTCCAGACAGGTATATGTAGTTCACCACAAGCAGCAGTAGGTTATCTGGCCTGTCGACCCTGCTCTGCCATTCAGTAAGATCACGGCTGATTAGGAACACAGGGTATCACAGGGAATCAGCACACAAGATTTCACAGGGAAACAGGCACATGGGATCTCACAGGGAATCAGACACACACTAACTCACAGGGAATTTGGAACACGGGATTTCACAGGGAATCAGGCACATGCACCCCAATATCCCACTGAGAGTAATGTACATGTACAGCCAGTTTATATTAGGTGCACTTGCTGCCAGAAAAGAATCAGACCCACTGCTGTTCTTTGGAATCAGAACACAAGCTCTGAGGGAGACTCAGATACATCAGCTCACAGTGTGAAAAAGAATGCACGCTCCATGAGACAACTTAACATATTGGTTCCTCTCCCAAAAGGAATCAGGGACATCTGCTTCCAGAAAGAACAAAGTACACCTGCTCCAGAGAAAATCAGGCACATCTGTGCACAGGGAGAATAAAGTACCTCCAGGGTGTGAACCGGTGTACTTTTTGTCAGAGTGCTTGGGCTCACCTACTCCTGGAGGGCTTCAGAAACAACTGCACCTGGAGTCTCAGAAATACCTGTCTCTCGCTTGCTTGGACTCCATAGCTGCTCAACATAGTCATGAAAGCAAATAGCTTTAAAAGCAGTTGTGTTTTACTAACCTCGCTGACTTCTTTAATGTCAAAATAATGCATTAGATGTAATAATATCTGCAGATTTACAATGAGCCTTGAATGGTGAGTTGTAGCTCAAGGCTGATGTCAGAACAAGTGGTGTTATGGACTGCATCAAAATATATGCCAAATTCCCTGCAGAGAAGTAAATAGAGAATAAGCATTATTGGATTAAATTTTAACACCTTACATTTTAACTCAGTGTGTTAGAAGTTGTAATGTGATAGCTTACCGGATGGATTTCGTCCCTTAATATGTTAGGTAGACATGATTGAAAATGAAAATTTAAAATTTGCAAATGACAAAATTCAGGAGGGTGCCTAAAGGAAGTTCTGCAAAATATGAAAAGGATTGTGTCCAAACACAAGAAGATATTAACATAGTTGTAAATTAATTATGATTTTCACAAGTGCAAGAGAAGGAATAAGCGAAGCATAGACGTGAGGGGATTTAGGAGCTGATACTGTACATGAGTAATACTACTTAATTTGACCAATTAGTAACACCGGTCATTGGAGAAAACATTTACAAGATGCTAACAGGAGATGAAACTGTTAGGAAAGAGGCACTTGGCATAGCTTTCAGTCTCTGGAAAAGTTAGGACTGAGATTTTTTTTTCAAATTTTATTCCAGGGTGACGTGTAAAATTTGTAAAATGTGAAAGTTGATTTAAGTGCAAATAAAATTGGAATTAAATGCCCAAAACATTGGAAATGCATTATATTTTAATGACATTTAATGATATTTTAAATGTGAATAAATACAGGGGAATAACTGCTCATCCAGCCAATTAGTTTTCCATTAACCCATGTTATGGTGGTGGAAAAAAGTAACAGGGATTTAACCGTTGGCAGTTTTTTTTGTGTGTGTGTTATTTTCATTAACTATCAATCATTTTGTGAAATTCCCTCCTGGTCTCCAGCTGTTTTCTGTGTGCTGATCCTGTGTGCTTCCTTTAGGAACCTTCCATGGATCTTAAAGAATCCTGAGCAAAGTATGCTTTTCTCCCTTTTCTCTTCTGAGGTGCTGACTCAAACTCATCATTAGGTGCATGTCGAAGGGATATCTATCTTTTGGTTTCTCTTTCTTTTCTTTCTTTCTTTCTTTTTCAATCTTTTTATTGATTTTCACATATACACAAAAAAAAATAACATAGTAATAAGTAAATTATAAATACAATAGACGAAATCACATTGATAATAAGATAATAATATCCTACTAAACATCAACAAAAGAAAATACCTTAATCAAGTCCACATGATTATATGAAAAAAAACAAAAATAACCATTAAAAAAGAAAAAAAAAATATTTAAAAAAAATGTGAGAAAAAAAAATATATATTAAAAAAAAATAAAACACTAAACTAAACTAACATAGGCAATAATAACAGTTTACAAGTATAAGATAGTGTCAAAGAACTCCGGAACTCCATACCTGAACATGAATAAGCAGAAAGGTCTGGAGAAGGCCAAATTAATTCATATGAAAATGTCGAATAAACGGTCTCCAAGTTTCTTCAAATTTAATTGATGAGTCAAAAATAGTGCTTCTAATTTTTTCCAAACTCAGATAAGAAATAGTTTGAGAAAGCCATTGAAATGTAGTAGGAGGATTTACTTCTTTCCAATTTTGTAATATAGACCTTCTGGCCATTAATGTTACAAAAGCAATCATTCGTCTGATTGAGGGGGAAAACTGATTACCATCTTCATTTGGTATGCCAAAAATTGCAGTAATAAAATGAGGTTGTAAATCTATATTCCAAATTGAAGAAATAGTAGTAAATATATCCTTCCAATAATTATGTAAAGTGGGACATGACCAAAACATATGGGTCAATGAGGCCACTGCTAAATGACATCTGTCACATAGAGGGTTAATATGAGAATAGAATCGAGCAAGTTTATCTTTAGACATATGAGCTCTATGTACAATTTTAAATTGTATTAAAGCATGTTTAGCACATATAGAAGAAGAATTAACCATTTGCAAAATTTTTTCCCATTTATCTGTTGATATGTTGTATTGAAGTTCTTTTTCCCATTCTTGTTTAATTCTAACTGATATTTCTGGTTGTATCTTCATAATCATATTATAAATAAAAGCTACTAATCCCTTCTGACAAGGATTTAAGGTAAAGATCAAATCTGTAGTGTCCATCAAAGTTGAATTAGGAAAAGATGGTAAAACTTTATGTAAAAAATTTCTAATTTGTAAATATCTGAAAAAATTAGATTTAGGTAATTCAAATTTATTAGAAAGTTGATCAAATGACATCAAAGTATCTTCAAAAAAGAGATCACGAAAACATTTTATACCTTTCCTTTTCCATATGTTAAAAGCTTGATCTGTCCAGGAGGGTTTGAAAAAGAAATTAAATAAGATAGGGCTATCAAGAACAAAGTTTTTCAAAATAAAAAACTTACGAAATTGAAACCAAATTCGTAATGTATGTTTAATAACAGGATTAAATATTTGTTTATTAAATTTAACTAAATCCGCAGGAAGACAAGAACCAAGAACAGAGAATAGAGAATATCCCTTTACCTCATTACATTCCAAATTTACCCACTGTGGGCACAGTGGTGAATCCAAATCTAATTTCCAATACAATAAATTACGAATATTATTTGCCCAATAATAAAATCTAAAATTAGGTAAAGCTAAACCACCATCTTTTTTTGATTTTTGTAATTGCTTTTTACTTAACCTAGGGTTTTTATTTTGCCACACAAATGAAGAAATTTTTGAATCAATGTTATCAAAAAAAGATTTAGGAATAAAAACTGGTAGGGCTTGAAATAAATATAAAAATTTCGGTAAAATCATCATTTTGACAGCATTAATCCGACCAATTAATGATAAAAACAAGGGAGACCATCTTGTAGTAAGTTGGTGAATTTGATGAAGCATAGGTAAAAAATTCAGTCTAAATAAATCTTTATATTTCTTGGTAATTTTTATACCTAGATAAGTGAAGTTATCAGTAACAACTTTAAATGGTATCCTATCAGTCAATAAAGTTTGTGCATTTAAAGGAAATAATTCACTCTTATCTAAATTTAGTTTATAACCAGAAAAAGTACCAAATTGGACCAACAAGGATAAAATAGCAGGAATAGACCTATCAGGGTCAGAAATATATAACAGCAAATCATCAGCATAAAGAGATAATTTATATAACTTCTCATTATGGGTAATACCAAAAATATTAGGAGATTCACGAATAGCAATAGCTAAAGGTTCTAATGCAATATTAAATAATAAAGGACTTAAGGGACAACCTTGTCTCGTACCACGAGATAATTGAAAAAAAGAGGATCTGTGGTTATTCGTAAAAACAGAAGCAACAGGTTTATGATATATTAATTTAATCCATGATATAAAATTAGAACTAAAATTAAAATTTCTCAATGTATTAAATAAATATATCCATTCAACTCTATCAAAAGCTTTTTCAGCATCTAATGAAATAACACATTCTGGGATTGTGGGTGGTGAAGTATGAATTATATTAATCAATTTTCTAACATTAAAAAAGGAATACCGATTCCTCATAAAACCAGTTTGATCTTCTGAAATAATCTGAGACAGTACTTTTTCTAATCTAATAGCTAAAATTTTTGTAAGAATCTTAGAATCTACATTTAATAATGATATAGGGCGATAAGATGTACATAAAGTAGGATCTTTATCTTTTTTAAGAATTAGAGAAATATTAGCTTCATAAAAAGATTGAGGTAATCTCTTCTTAGCAAACGCATCATTAAAAATTTCACATAACCAAGGAGAAAGCAAAGAAGAAAAAGTTTTAAAAAATTCTACTATATAACCATCAGGACCAGGAGCTTTCCCTGAATTCATTGATGAAATAGCCTCTCCTATTTCCACTATAGAAATAGGAGCATCTAACAGACTATGATCTTCATCAGTCAGTTTAGGAATATTCAAATTGTTAAAAAAATTATCTATCATAGACTGGTCACCATCAAATTCTGAATGATATAAAGATTTATAAAAATCTTGAAAGGTATTATTAATTTCTTTATGATCAGTAGTTAAATTACCGTCTGATTTGCGAATTTTAATAATTTGTCGCTTAGTCGAGATAGCCTTTAATTGATTAGCTAACAGTTTACCAGTACGGTCACTATGAATATAAAATTGAGCCCTGGTCCTGATTAATTGATTTTCAATTGAAGAAGATAATAGTAAACTATGTTCCATTTGAAGCTCAACTCTCTTCTTATAAAGTTCTTTGGTAGGAGTCACGGAATAAATCTTATCAATTTCCTTAATTTTATCCACCAATAAAGCAATATCTAAATATCTTTGTTTTCTTTTACCAACAGAATATGAGATAATTTGACCACGAATAAAAGCCTTAAAAGAGTCCCAAAGTATTCCTCTGTCGATTTCTTCAGTACAGTTTGTAGAAAAGAACAAGTCAATTTGCTGTTTTATATAAGTAATAAATTCTGGGTCTTGAAGCAAAGTAGCGTTAAGTCTCCAAGATCTGGTATTATTGGAATAGTCCGAAATCTTAATAGATAACTTCAAGGGTGCATGATCCGAAATAGTAATAGAATCATATTTACAATCAATAACATCCGTTAATAACCGATGATCAATAAGAAAATAGTCAATTCTAGAGTAGCTATGATATACATGTGAAAAAAAAGAAAATTCTTTATCTTTAGGGTTCAAAAACCGCCATATTTCTGTAATTCCCGAGTCAACCAAAAATGAATTAATAAGTAGGGCTGATCTATTCGGAATAGTGCGAATAGGTTTAGATCTATCCATCGAAGGATTCAAACAACAATTAAAATCTCCACCCATTATCAACATATATTCATTTAGATTAGGAAGAGAGGTAAATAAACGTCTAAAAAATTCAGGGCAGTCAAAGTTTGGAGCATAAATATTAACTAGAACAACTTTCCGATGGAAAAATAAACCAGTTATCAACAAAAATCTACCCTGTGGGTCAGAGATAATTTCATGATGTGTAAACGATATTGAGGGATCTATAAAAATAGACACACCCCTAATTTTGGCGGTACAATTCGAATGAAATTGTTGACCCTTCCAGAACCTAAAAAAACGTTGATTATCCTCCCTCCTGATATGGGTCTCCTGTGCAAAGATAATATTAGCATTCAGTCTATGGAATACTTTAAATATTTTTTTGCGTTTAATCGGATGATTTAAACCATTAGTATTCCAGGAGATAAAGTTAACAGATCTATCCATCATACCAATATTAATTGTGTGTATCATAAAAGGTTAGAAAGACACATAACCCACAATTCAGGAAGGAGGAAAATTGATTCAGGAGCAGCCGGAGAACATGACACCTCAACAATATTAGTAATTTAAAATCGGCCCATAAACTAAAAGCAAAAAAATAAAAAGCAAAAGCATGAAAAAAGATCCCTACCCCCTCCCCCCACCCTTCGAAAAAAAGCCAAGCGGCAGGCGCATAATCTAACACTAATCTTACCCCCATTTCAAGATGGCAGCTCTATAAAAAAAAGATTAGAAGAAAACTATATATCACCCAAGTTAAAATATAGAGTTGCAAAAAAAAATATATCAATCAGAATAATAAAAAAAAACTAATATAATACAACAATCATTAATAAAAAAAGGTATAAACGTCAAAATTTAAAAGTGTAATATACCTTTAAAAAAAATCCCATATTCAAATACAAGATGACGTTTCAAGAGCAAAGACTTATGGGAAGAAGAAACGCCATTTTGAAAAGGCCATATTACTAAATACAAAAGTGAGTTCAGCGATCTGTTAAAAGACAAAATAACATTTAAAAAAAGGGATATAATAAACAGTACAACATATATATAAAAAAAAACTAAAAATCCAAAACATTCGTCCCATATCTGAGTACAGGCAAACAGATACATGCTTGTAAAAAACAGAATCTTACGGGAAAAATAAACATCTTAAAAAAAAGATAAATCATTAATGCAAAATATAACCGTATATAACCAAAACAGAAAGAAAAAAAAAGAATATTATCAAAATTAAAAAAAAACATCTATAAACAATGATGCTAGTAAAAAAAACCGGACCCATAGATCAAAAAAAAGTTATAACCCAACTTCATAGGTTAAAACTTAAAATAGAAAGATATCCTCTCTCCGAAAAAACTTCCCCATAACACATAGTTCAAGTTGCAGTAGAAGATCGAAATTCTTCAACAAATTTCTTCGCTTCTTCCGGAGTGTTGAAAAATCGTTGACTGTTGTCGGGCAGCACAATTCTAAGCTTCGCTGGATACATTAAAGCTTGTCTAAGTCCGATCGAATGAATCTCTGCCATCACTGGTTTAAAAGCGATCCTGGCTTTCATTACTTCAAAAGAATAATCCTCAACAATTCGAAATTGAAAGTTTTGGTAGGAAATCATACCTTTTTTACGAGCTAATCGAATTAAAAGCTCTTTCTCCCGAGGATAATGAAGGCGAACAATCACCGCTCGTGGTTTATCACGCACAGACGAAAACCTCGCAACTCTGTGAGCGCGGTCGATAACAGGTTTAGTTTGCAAACCTTCATCACCGAAAATTTCCCATAGTAAATTAGAGAAAAATTCAGTTAAATCACCGGACTCAACTTTTTCGGAAAACCCGATAATACGCGAGATCGATTTTCGAGATCAGAAATTTTAAACTTATACTGATCTACAGTCTTAAGAGTCGATTGTACCTTCTTATCCAACACTTCAATTGTACGTACTTTTTCAACAATTAATTTTTCAAGAGTCGCCAACTTATCTTCATGCCGCTGAATAACCGATGCCTGCGACTGAAACTTAGTATCAAGCGATTTAACAGCTCCTTCAAGTTCAGACATTTTCGTGGTAAACGTGTTTTCCAAACTTGCCATTTTACTTTCCAAACTTGCCATTTTACTTTGCAGCTTGTTATCCAAACCTGCAAGTTTAGTGTCCAGAAGATTCGAAATTGTTTCAACAGATAAAGGCTCCTTAGACGATTTCTTACTTGTAGCCATTTTAAGTTCGGCAAAGTTAGATCAAATATAGTTTTAAAAGAAAAAAAAGTCAATCGAAAATATCAACTCATTTGATTAAATTCGAAAAGATTAGATTAAAGGGTGATTATAGTTAGAAAAGTGAAGAGCGCCTAAAAGGCAGATGTTTACGTCGCCATCTTGAAACTCCACCCCCATCTTTTGGTTTCTCGTCTGTGTAGCTATGTTGCTCCGGGTGTTTATGGCTTTGCTAGCATTTCAAATTCAGATTAGTTTATTAGACCATAATACATAGGAACACAATTAGCCCATTCAGCCCATCAACTCTGCTCTGTCTGCAGACATGTTATATCATATCATATTGTCATATACACCAGGGAGTAATGAAATTCCTGATGGAGTAAATCGCAATAAACACAGTGACAAGTACAAAACCACCAAATGGTGCAAGGTATGGTGGTGCAGCCTGAAGTAGTTTCAGTCAAGTGACAGTAACTATTTGAGAAAACTGTATAAATTTGCAAGTCATGTAACTGACTGACAAACCCTGACACAATCCAACAGCTGTTCGGAAACTAGTTGAGATTCCCCAGCCTCCGCCCTGGAGAATCAGCTTTGGATCCAGTGCTGGGTTAAATCTAGTTTAACAATAGAAACCTGTTAACCAATTTGTTGTGTAAGGTGCAGGGAAGAAAGGAAATAGTGGCTTGTTATATCCTTGATTATGTTTTTATTCTCTTATTTTTTCAAATGAGTTGATTTTACAGATTGATTTATTTATATCATTTTTTATTGAGATACAGCCCTTCCAGTCCTTCGAGCTGTACTGCCCAGTAACTCCCAACTTAACCGCAGCCTCATCACAGGACAATTTACAATGATTAATTAACCGACCAACCTGTACAACTTTGGACTGCGGGAGGAAACCGGAGCACCTGGAGGAAACCCAAGTGGTCACAGGGAGAATGTACAAACTCCTTACAGGCAGCAGCAGGAATTGAACCCAGGTTGCTGGTGCATAAAGCGCTGTGCTAACCACTACACTACTATCTTAATTAATTTATTTTAAATATTTTTAACAATTTTTAAACAGACTTTTAAAAATTCCATCTGAATGGTTTTGACATACCTTTGGGTGTCAGAAGAATTCAGAAATATTTAATAATATTGACTGCCTTCTCTCTCGGATATTTTCCTAGACCAGCTTGCAATTGACAGTGCACATCTATCAGCTACCTTGTGCAAGGACATATTGTATAGCTTCGGGCTTTATTGTTCATGTCCACCTGGGAAAGCAAGACTGGTGTTCTGAATCAGGAGAAGATGAAATCAGCAGAGTCTCATTCACCATCCCTTCCAAATCAAGAGGTGTACCACAGAACTGGTTTTACACATCTGTCAGTGGAGGAAGTCATGGGTGTTGGAAGTAGCTTGGGAACAAAATACTTATGTCCTTCTGCTAATGTAGGAGAAAATTCCCATGTGTCCGGGATCCGAGACTGCAGCTTCGTGTACTTGCTCTCTATCGCTCACTAACAATAATCACTCATCATTCATGGAACTTAGTCACACATTTACCATTTCTGAAGCATCGCATCCAATCCTTCCACCTTGGACAGGCTCTTCACAGTGGGACTGTTGTCCAATTTTCCAAAGCTGATGCAGACATATTGGGAACTGCCTGCTCTCTGCACAGATGCTTACTGGCTTCCAGTTTTGTTTTTTGTTTTATTTTGAATCCATTCATCACTGTCTTTCGAATCATTTTTGAAAGGAACAAAACAGCACTTCTTCCAGATTTCTCTGCAGCTGTAATTGTGCTATATCAAAGTAATTTGGCCTTTGTGGGTTGGAGATACGGCTCTACCAAAGAGATGTAAGGCACTCCTTCCCTCCGCTAGCCTGCAGGTCATCCTTGGGCAAGGAGTAGCACCTGCTTAGACCCCTGAACAGAGTCACATGAAGAATGGGAGCAGGTGGTGGATGGTCATATGAACAGCTGGTGCATATCACAAGTTCTAGTTATGCGACCACTGAGACCAGGCAGACAATCTCTGAAGAGTATTGATAATGACTGGTGTCACCCGTCTTGTAAAGGCATTGCCCAGAAAAAAGCAATAGCAAATCACTTCTGTAGAAAAATTTGCCAAGAACTGTCATGGTCAAGGACCATGATTGCTCATGTCAAACGACACAGCACATAATAATGATGATGATGAGCTTTGATCCAGATGGTTCTTCCTGACTAAATCTAACTTTGTGGAATTTGCTGGTCTTCAGTCTGTTTGATGATCTAGTCAGTTAAGTGCTCAAACCTTCCTGCAAACTGGTTATTCGGGAAAGTCTGTGATCTTCCAAACTGCTATGCCCTGGACTTCAGTCTAAAGTAGCTCAATAAATTTGCTTGGTTCTAGATTTTTATCAATTTTAGAGGACAAGAGAAACAGAAGAGATGTGAGGAAAATTAGTTTTCACAGCAAGTAATCAGAAACTGTGGAGGTACCCAATAAAGTGGCCACTGAATGTATGCTCATGGTCTTCTGCTTCTGTAGTCCATTCCCTTCAAATTTCGATTTGTTGTGTATTTGGAGATGTGCAAAAAAAAATTAAACTGCGCAAATGCAAAAAGAAAGAGAAAAAAAAAGTAATAATAATAATTATACACTCCTTTCTCATTTTCCAAAGATATAAACGTGAACTTTGGGCTCACTAAGTGCAGAACATTAAACGTAAAAAAGGTGCAAAAGAGCCAGTAGAATATAAAAAAGAACAACAGCATACAGTGCAACTGATGGAAGAGTATGTAAGATATAAGTATCTGGGATATCAGCAAGCAATGAAAATAGATCATAGTGCGATAAAGAGAAAACTCTCAAAAGAATTTACTTCAAGTCTTAAGAATATCTGCAGAACAGAGCTCAACAGTAAAAATATAATAAAGGTGCTAAACACTTTTGCTATACCCATGTTAACATATTCATTTGGCATAATACATATCTTGGTCCAAAAACCAATCTGGAAAATTTACAAAGAGAAAATAAGAACTGAATTGACAAATTTTATAAAGCTCTGTATATTCGAATGCACTTTGATTAAGGAGGAAGAATAATGGACATTAATAATTTGCATAACAGTCAGATAAAACTTCTAAGGACATATTTTTATCAACAAAAACAGGATTCAGTACTCCACGCCAGCATATAAATTTCTGATAAGAAGTACACACCACTAAACTTAAATGAAAGTACAACTCAGAAAATGAAGGAATAATCGCTACTGAAGAAAAAGTTAACCAATGGAAGACCATGACCCTCCATGGAAGACAATCCCATGATCTGAGCGGACAAGATGGCAACACAGAAGCATTGAACGCCTGTCTCAGAGTTGGAGATCTTTTCCCAGAAACAGAGGCGTTATTTGTAGCAAAACAGAACCAGATAATTACCACAAAAAGTATCTGAAAGACTGAATGAAAGAGCAATAAATTCAAGACAATAAATGCAGAAAATGCCAAGGGAATCCAGAAACAATCCAGCATATTACAGGATCCTGCAGCAGCTGAACTCAGTCTGATTACTTACAGAGGCACATCAGGACCAGAAGCAGAATATATAATCAAATAGTTAAATTAAGTAAGTAGTGCAAAAACATAAATTAAAAAGTAGTGAGGTAATGTTCATGTGCTCAATGTTCATTCACAAATCGGATGGATGAGAGGATGTGCTCTCTGCTGCCTTCCAACTCTCCGAATGCGTGCTCATTCAGACTCGCTACCACAGCCATGTGTCCTTGAGTTGGTGAGGAAGTCAAATGCAATGATAACATTCATTTCAAGAAGACTAGAATATAAAATCAAGAATATAATGCTGAGTCTTTATAAGGCATTGGTGACGCCTCACCTTGAGTACTGAAAGCAGTTTTGGACATCCTACCCAAGAAATGGGTGGCGGGGTGGAGATGCGTCTCTACCAAATGAGGTGTAAGGTGCTCCTTCCCTCCGCTAGTCTGCAGGTCACCCCTGGGCAAGGTGTAGCACCTGCTTAGTACCCTGATCAGGGTCACATGAAGCCACGGGAGCAGGTGTAGATGCTCATAGGAGCAACTGATGCATATTACAAGCTCTGTGATCACTGACACCAAGTGGACAATCTCTGAAGAGTATTGATGATGGCTGGGCTCACCCGTCTTGTAAAGACACTGCCCAGAAGAAGGCAACTATAGAAAAATTTGCCAAGAACAATCATAGTCAAGACCATGAATGCCCATGTCATACGACTCGGCACATAATGATGAAAGAATATCTAAGAAAGGATGTGCAGAGCATGGTGAATCTGTGGGATTCATTGCCACAGGTGGCTGTGGAGGTCATGCTATCGGGTGTATTTAAGCTGGAGGTTGATAGGTTCTTCATTACTCAGGGCATGAAATGTTTTAGGGAAAAGGCAGGAGATTGGGGCTGAGAGGAAAACCAGATCAGCCATGATGGAATGGTACAGATGATACGATGGGCCAAATGGTCTACTTCTGCTCCTATGTCTTATGGTCTTACAGTTTTTATGCTCACTTTGAAAGGGAGAATAAAACTACACCTAGGCGAATACCTGCAGCACCTGGTAACCCTGTGATCTCATTTTCGAGGCTGCTGTCAGAATCTTCTTTCAAGAGGTGTTAGGTCCTGATGGTGTACTGGATAGGGCACTGAAAACCTATACCAACCAACTGGGAATATTCAAGGACATCTTCAGTCTCTCACTACTGCAGTAAGCGCTTCCCATCTACTTCAGGATGGTAATCATACCAGTGCCCAAGAGCACAGTGAGCTGCTCGAATGGGTATCGCCCAGTTGCACTCACATCTTTTGTAGTTATGTGCTTTGAGAGGTTGGTCATGGCCAAAATCAACTCCTGCCTAAGCAAGGACCTAGATCAACTGCAATTTGCCTTTTCCTACAATAGGTCTACAGTGCATACAATCTCACTGGCTCTCCTCTCAGCCTGAGTACACCAGGACAATAGTAACACCTATATCAGCCTGTTGTTTATTGATTACAACTTAGCATTCAATGCAATCATACCCCTAGTTCTATTCACAAGCTCTAAATCCTGTTGTTCCCTTATTCAAGAAAGGGAAACATGAGGAAATCTGCAGATGCTGGAAATTCAAGCAACACACACAAAATGCTGGTGGAACGCAGCAGACCAGGCAGCATTTTGTGTGTGTTTCAAGAAAGGGAGTAGGGATAGCTCAGGAAATTATAGACCAGTGAGTCTTACTTCAGTGGTTGTAAGTTGATGGAGAAGATCCTGAGAGGCAGGATTTATGAACATTTGGAGAGGCATCATATGATTAGGAATAATAAGCATGGCTTTGTGAAAGGGAGGTTGTGCCTTATGAGCTTGACTTTTGAGGATGTGACTAAACACATTGATGAAGGTAGAGTCGTAGATGTAGTGTATCTGGATTTCAGCAAAGCATTTGACAAGGTACCCCATGCAAGGCTTATTGAGAAAGTAAGGAAGCATGGGATCTAAGGGGATATTGCTTTGTGAATCCAGAACTGGCTTGCCCACAGAAGGCAGAGAGTGGTTGTAGACAGGTCATATTCTGCATGGAGGCCAGTGACCAGTGGAGTGCCGCAGGGATCTGTTCTGGGACCCCTATTCTTTGTGATTTTTATAAATGACCTGGATGAGGAAGTGCAGGGATGGGTTAGTAAATTTGCTGATGACATAAAGGTTGGTGGTGTTGTGGATAGTGTGAAGGGCTGTCAGAGGTTACAATGGGACATTGATAAGATGCAAAACTGGGCTGAGAAGTGGCACATGGAGTTCAACCCAGATAAGTGTGAGGTGGTTCATTTTGGTAGGTCAAATATGATGGCAGAATATAGCATTAAAGGTAAGACTCTTGGCAGTGTGGAGGATCAGAGGGATCTTGGGGTCCGAGTCCATAGGACACTCAAAGCTGCTGCGCAGGTTGACTCTGTGGTTAAGAAGGCATACGGTGCATTGGCCTTCATCAATCGTGGGATTAAGCTTAAGAGCCGAGAGGTAATGTTGCAGCTAAATAGGACCCTAGTCAGACCCCACTTGGAGTACTATTCTCAATTCTGGTTGCCAAACTGCAGGAAGGTCGTGGAAACCATAGAAAGGGTGCAGAGGAGATTTACAAGGATGTTGCCTGGATTGGAGAGCATGCCTTATGAGAATAGGTTGAGTGAACTTGGCCTTTTCTCCTTGGAGTGACGGAGGATGAGAGGTGACCTGATAGAGGTATATAAGATGATGGGAGGCATTCATTATGTGGATAGTCAGGGGCTTTTCCCCAGGGCTGAAATGGCTAACACAAAAGGGCGTAGTTTTAAGGTGCTTGGAAGTAAGTACAGAGGGGATGTCAGGGGTAAGTTTTTTATGCAGAGTGGTGAGTGTGTGGAATGGGCTGCCAGCAACAGTGGCAGAGGCAGAAATGATAGGGTCTTTTAAGAGACTCCTGGGTGGCTACATGGAGCTTAGAAAAATATAGGGCTATAGGTAAAACCTAGGTAGTTCTAAGGTAGGGACATGATCAGCACAGCTTTGTGGGCCGAAGGGCCTGTATTGTGCTGTATGTTTTCTATGTTTCTATATTTCTGTACTTCCACCTGCAAATGGATCTTTGACTTCCTCACCAGGAGACCACACTCAATATGGATCAGAAATTACATCTCCTCCTCATTGCCAGTCAACAATGACACACCTCAAGGATGCATGCTTAGCCCACTGCTCTACTCTCTCTACACCCACAACTGTAGGCTAGGTGGGGCTCAAATGCCACCTATAAATTTGCCGATGACTCAACTATTGTGCGCAGAATTTCAGATGGTGACAAGGTGACATACAAAAGCGAGATAGATCAGCTGGCTGAGCAGTGTTGCAACGATAACCTTGTACTCAGTATCAGAAAGACCACAGAATTGATTGTGGACTTCAGGAAGGGGAAGTTGAGGGAAAACACACACCAGTCTTCATTGAGCGATCAGAAGTGGAAAGGGTGAGCATTTTCAAGTTCCTGTGTGTCAACGTCTCTGAAGATCTATCCTGGGCCCAACACATTGATGCAGTTCCAAAGAAGGCACGACACCAGCTCAGTTTCATTTGGAGTTTGAGAAGACTAGGAACTCTAGCAAATTTCTACAGATGTGCCGTGGAGAACAATCTAACTGGTTGCATCACCATCTAGTACAGAGGGACCACCAAGCAGGATTGGAAAGATCTGCAGAAGTTTGTAAACTCAGCCAGCTGAGAACACCTTCAAAAAGTGATGCCTTAAAAAATGTGGCATCCATCATTAAGGACCCACATGGAGCGAAGTGATGATGGCACTAAATGGCGACTCCTTTGCTTATATCTTTGGAAACAGCTCTATTTCCATCTCTAATATCTCTATTTTTCCCTTTCAGAGTTCTTTTGAAGACCCTGACCTGGAGTTACACACTGATTACGGTACCTTGTGGGAATGGGACCCGCTCTCAGGTTTTCATAACTGGCCGTTGTTATTCAGCACGCCAAGGGCTCAACCTAAGAGTTAAGCTCAATTTTGGAATCCCAGGATCTCGGGGCTCTGGAGACGGCGAATTGAAGGTCAGTGTCATGGCAGGAGATCCGTGTGTCATCGGAGGAGTCAGAATATCTGTGTGCCCAGACACCCGAGGTCTTTTGGCACAGAGCTCGAAATAAGCGACGTAATGGACTTTAAACATCATAAAACAAGTTGTTTGTTAGGTCTCCCCTCTCACAGTGAAATGGAGACATCTCTATCTCCTTTATTAGGGAGAGAGAGATTGTGGCAAGTTGAATACTGTGTGAAACACCAAGTCTTTGGGGTAACTGCAAGTCTGTGTCTTTTCTGTTGCTTTGCTCACACTTGAGTGCTCAGTGGTGGGTGCCGATGCCTTTTTTTGCTGGTGGGGAAGGGGAATTGTTGCTTGCTACCACTTACATGTGAGATGGAGCAGAGCAGGGGGGACTTTAGGGTTCTAACATTTAACTGTCATTCCTCTGGGAATGGGGCACTCCTCTGTTTTCGTGGATGGTTGTGAAGAAAAAGCATTTCAGGATGTATATTGTATACATTTCTCTGACATTAAATGTACCTTTGAAACCTTTGAAGCATCACCCAAGACGTGCCCTCTTCTCGTTACTGTTATCAAGGAGGAGGTGCAGGAGCCTGAAGGCACACATTCAACATTTCAGAAATAGCTTCATGCCGCCGGACATCAGGTTTCTGAATGGACAACGAACACATGGACACTATCTTGCTACTTTTTTCTCCTTTTTTGCACTACTTATTTAATTTAAATTTTTTTATCTCTGTTTCTTTTTGTAATTTTGTGTTTTATTATTACTTTTATGAATTGCAATGTACTGCTGCTGCAAAACAACTAATTTCATGACATATGCTAGTGATATTATACCTGATTTTGATCTCAGTGGGAGCAAGTTCCACATAGAACATAGAACAGTACAACAGAGAGAATCAGCCTTTCTAACCACAATATAATGTCAAACTAATTAAGCCAATGACACCAAATCCCTTCTGCCTAAACAGAATCCATATTCCTCCATCCTCAGAATATTAATTTGCTTATCTAAGAAACTCTTAAACTCTGCTACTGTTTCTGCTTTGTCACCACTCCAGAAGGTGCATTCCAGGTACCCACCACTTTCTGTATAAACAACTGCCCTACACATCTCCTTCGAACTTTCCCCCTTCTCACCGTAAATGTATGCAGAGTACCATTCACAAACTCAGAAACTATTGTTTGGATTTTAAAGTCTTAATTAACTAATAATGTGAAACTTGAGCAACAGAAGTCCTACTATTGATCTACCTTGACAGATCCATTTTTATTTCACTTTTTTCTGCTAGTGGAGGGAGACAACGTTCTTGATGGCAGTTCAGCAGACTGCTTTGTCCTGGGTGATTTTAAGTGCCTGCTTAAATAGGAACAAACTAACTACTAAGTTGCCATGTAGCAAAAAGGATAAAAAATAAAAAGCAAAAGATTGAAATGAACAAGAAGGGGACAAAGATCTACAAGACTTGTAGGCATCTACTATATAAGAAGACAGACACACATGATAAGAACAGACCAAGAGATGAGGTTGATGGTGATGGAACAAATCTTATAATGACTCTGAAGGAAGGCACCTATGCCATTGTCCAGCAAAGCAAACCCATTAGTCTCACGCCCTGTTCCCCTGAAACTTAGTCCTTCTCACACATGCCCACCAACTCCCCTTTGATACTCAAGAGTTCTATTCATCCAGGAAAGTGGAGCCTCTCCCATCACGCTTTGTAAATGCTGTTATGGGTTTTGGAAATCAGGAAGTGAACCAAGTCAGATACCCAATGACTGGTTTAGAGTTCCTCAAACAATTGAGAATTGATATTGGGCACGGCCTATTGATTTGTTATTATTGGTATACATGTTGAGATACAGCAAAAATGTTTGCTTTGGATGTGTCAATTCAGGTCACTTTAAAACATCAGTACCTTGAGTAGTACAAGGGGAAAAGCAACAGCAAATGAAAGACATGGTGCTACAAAGAAAGTGCAGTGTAACTTTCAGCAGTTACCTGACAGCCACTACTGATAGTTTTAACTATCAGAGATTGAATGGGCATAAAGGATGTGATCAGATTTCAGGAGTGTTTTATTGCCATCTCTGCTCGATAACCAATTAGGGATGTTAGATAGTGTAGATGTAGGTGTAGATGCACATAGGGACATGGTAGTTTAGCCTTTCAGGAAGGAATCCAAAGTGAAGGGCATTTTTGCTACTCCGCTTAATTAGGTCCTCCTCAAAGTTTGTCCTTCCTGGGACAGATTTCGCTCCAGGGGCTAAGAAGAGGGTGTGTTAAGGAGTATTCTGGAGTTTTGTGAATATAGCAGATATTAATTCAAACAAGAATCAAACTTCAGTTCTTATTGTAAATGTAAGTAAATTCATGAAGATTGTCATTAGCCTTCTGTTTTTTTTTTGGTGATTGCAAGCAGTAAATTGAAGTTAAAAGCACAGGCTGCCCTACAGACAGAGATTGCATATGCAAAAGCCAAAGGTTAAGTCAATGAGGTTGTGTTAATTGGCTTGCATCAAACAGGCAACAAGGGCTACATTATGTGCACCATTCAAGCTGACAAACTAGATGGATGTTGTCAAACGTTGTCATATGTATGGAGAATCAATAGCTTGATGTCAATAGTTTTTGTGTACTTCCCATATTTGTGTACTCAAGAGACAGCCCCGACAACATTAATTTTAGAAGCATTGCTCTCTGTTGTCAAAAGGTTTAAGAATATTTATGTTAATTAGTTTCTCCCAATGGTGTTTGGTCTTTCGAAGGTATGCTGTCAATTACAATGTGCTTCCACTATGTCTCTCAAAGGAACCATTTGCCAACCCAAAGTATTGAAGTAAACAATGTCTTTGTAACTATTGAAATTGTATTGAATCTTCTACTGTTAACTTTGATCTTAAGAGTATAAAAATGTGTTGTACTTTTGGACTTGAGAGCCTCTACTGAGTGACTCCAGAATGATGCCTGCCTGTTGAAGGTGGTACAGGAGCCTCAGGACCCACAGTAAAAGGTTCAGGAACAGTTATTACCGCTGAACCATCAAGCTTTTGAACCAGAGGGGATAACTTCATTCAACTTCACTTGCTCCATTACTGGAATGTTCCCACAACCTATGGACTAGCTTTCAAGGACTCCTCATCTCATGTTTTCAATATTTATTCCTTATTTATTTATTGTTTCTTTCTTTTTGTATTTGCGCAGTTTGTTGTTTTTTGCACATTGGTTGAACACCCAAGTTGGTGTGGTCTTTCATTGATTCTATTATGGTTATTCTATTGTGGACTTATTGAGTGTGCCTGCAAGGAAATGAATCTTAGGGTTATATACGGTGGCATATATGTACCTTGATCATAAACTTACATTGAACTTTAAAGACGTCCGTATCAATAGCTTCAGAGTCTCTCTGGTGACTTTGATTGCAGTCACAACATGAAATGATCGGACTTTCCAAAGTGTGGGTGTACAATGGAGTGGTAAGTACCCTTGATGGTGATATAACAGTGGTCAAGTGTGTGGCCTCTCTGGTTCCACAGCTGATATGTTTGTGTTAGCTGGCCTGCTTGAAATCGGCCGCAATGTCCAAGTGTGCTGTTTCATGACTGTTGATCACAGTACTCAGCTCCTCGAGTGCCTACTTGACATTGGTCTGAGGTGAAATGTACACCACTACCAGGATGATGGTTGATGCAGGACATGCAAAATGCTGGAGGAACTCAGCAGGCCAGGCAACATCTATGGAAAGGAGTACAGTCAACATTTTGGGCTGAGACCCTTCAGCAGGACTAGAGAAGAAAAGGTGAGGAGTCAGAGTTGGAAGGGGGGAAGGGAGGGAGAAACACAAGGTGATAGGTGAAACTGGGAGTGGGGAAGGGGTGAAGCAAAGAGCTGGGAAGTTCACTGCTGAAAGAGATACAGGGCTGGAGAAGGGGGTATCTAATAGGAGAGGACAGAAGACCGTGGAAGAAAGAAAAGGGGAAGGAGTACCAGAGGAAGGCAATGAGCACGTAAGGAGATAAGGTGAGAGAGGGAAAAGGAATGGAAGATGGTGAAGGGGGGGCATTACCAGAAGTTTGAGAAATCAATGTTCATGCCATCAGGTTGGAGGGGACCCAGACGAAATATAATGTGTCGTTCCTTCACTCTGAGTGTGGCCTCATTGTGACAGTAGAGGAGGCCATGGATGGATGTGTTGGAACGGGAATGGGAAGTTGAATTAAAATGGGTGACCACTGAGAGATCCTGCTTTTTCTGATGGACAGAGCATAGGTGCTCAGCGAAGCTTCCAACCTGATAAAGCCTCCCCCACCCCTTCTCTATTCCCCATCTTCTTTTCACTCTCTCACCTTATCTTCTCACCTGCCTATTGCTTCTCTCTGATGCTCCTTCCCCATTTCATTTTTCCATGGTCTCCTGTCTTCTCCTATTAGATTACCCCTTCTCCAGCCCTGTATCTCTTTCACCAATCAATGTCCCATCTCTTTACTTCACCCCTCCTCCATTTCACCTACCACCTTGTGTTCCTCACTCCCCTTCCCCATCTTCTAACTCTGACTCCTCATCTTTTTTCTCCAGTCCTGCTAAAGGGCCTTGGCACAAAATGTCAACTGCACTCTTTTCCACGGAGTTCCTCCGGCATTTTGTGGGTATTGCTTGGATTTCCAGCATCTGCAGATTTTCTCTTGTTTGTGATGGCTGAGGTAATAGTATTATGCATTTAATGGGATGCAGGTCCAGTAAAAGAGAAATTGAAAAATAAGGGCTCTGCTGAAAGACTTAGATGAGCAAAGGAGGGAGAAATCTTGAGGGGTGCATAAACACCAAACAGTTTCTGTGATGTCTGAATGCAAGAATACGGGATAATAAGAGCAAAACAGGAGTACACCACTCGGTTTCTCATGCCTGCCATGCTATTCAATATGATTTTGGCTGATCCATTTCAGACTTAACTCCTCTTCCGTATTAGCTTCCCATAACCCTTAATTCCTTGATCTTCAAAATATTCATCTCTCTCCATCTTAAGTATATCTAAATACCTCAGGGGCAGAGAATTTCAGAGATTCACTACCCTTGAAGAGAAGAGATTTCTATGTACATTAGTTTTTAAAGGTTGGCCCCTTTTTGTGTAGTTGTCCTATTGTTGTGACTTTCTTTCTTGTGAGACTATCTCATCATCTGCTCGGTAATGCCGCCCTTAGGATCTGATATGTTTGAGTAGATTACCCACTATTCTTCTAAACAAGGAAAAGCCACTAGCTCTTCAAAACGTCCCTATTCTTAAAATCCAACTCATTTGCAAAGATGGCCAACATTCCATTTGCCCTCTTAATGACCTACTAAACCAGCCTATTAGCATTTAGCAATTCATGCACTAAAATGCATGGATCGCCATGAACCTCACTCGTTTCTCCACTTAGATAATAATCCACCTTTTGATTCCTCTAACTGAAGTGTAAGACCATACATTTCTTTGCACTAAATTCCATGTGCCAGGTTTTAAGCCAATCATTCAGTCTATCTTTATCCCCTTGCAGGATCATAATGCTCTCATCACAACATGCCTATTTTGTTCCCTCTTTAAGATCATTAATGTAAATTGTAAACATCTGAAGCCCAATAATTAATCCCAGAGTACTTCACTCGTCACATCACAATCAGTCTGAAAAACACTTATTTATCCCAACATTTTGTTTTCTAGTTGACAGCTAGGTTTCAAACCATGCATGCACAATTTTTCTAATATGCTGGATGCTTAATTTTGCACTGGCCTGTTTTGTGGTTGTCAGGGCATTTTTGATGTTAGGACACATAGCAAAATATTAACTTCAACCACCAATCTTCAGATCTGAATATTGACTGTAGATTAAATTTAAAATGCTGCTCTGGAAAATGGGTTTCAACAGCAGTTCATTGAAAAACCGCACAATGTCCATTGAAATCAGGCAGCTGTAGAGGCCAAATCTTTATGCATTTTTGAGGCAGAGGCTGATAGATTCTTATTGGTAAGGTCATGAAGGGATGGGGGGGGGGGAGTTAGGAGATTGGGGCTGAGAGGAAAAGTGGACCAGCCATGATGAAATGGCAGAGCGGACCCGATGGGCCAAATAACTTAATTCTATTCCTATGTCTTATGGTCTAACTTTGCCTGTAGTGTGGGTATGAAGAAGTGTGAAAGTTGTATGTAATTCAAAGGAAGCACTGTAGATACATTGTAAATATAGAATATTCTTTGATCTTTAGCATATAAAATTTCATGTAATATTGGGTCAAACAGGCTTCTTCCTCTAAAAGTATCTCAATATCTGTGTTTCATTTTCTCAAATAAAGAGACTACTTCATATTTACCAATGGTGCCCCTCCAGTAACTTCGTTCAAGTGACATTTGGGGGCCATTCTGGATTACCTGCTTGTGACCCATCATGTGGTCAGTGATCTCAGCAGTCTAAGTGGGTGAGTCTTTTTAAAATTAGTACTCACACTTGCACCTGTTCGGGTCAGTGGCTACAGGATGGCGAGGAATTACAAACATTGTGGGGAGCTGAACTGGTAGATATAAAAGTTGTGTGTGAGTGTGCATCTGTTTTTTTTGTAAGAGACTAAACTTTGTGTGCTAATTTGGGGAGATAGGGCCACCAATTATGAAGGGTGGTTATTAAAGGTTTGAGATGTCAGTGGGGCGCATATACTCATTCCAAGAGCGGTACTTTAGCATATGCGTTTGCAAGTGTGTGCATGTTTTAACAAGACATCTGTAACCTTTGTGTAACAGTTAGAAGCAAAGGAATACAACAGGTGTTTTGCGTTAAGTGGCAGATTACTGAGTATGTACTCTGCGGTTTTAAGTGTGTACTGTTTAACTTGTATATTTTGTGTGGTTTGGGAATTAGTGTGGAGATATTCGAGGGATAGGTTTGTCCCAGATATATCTGTCAGGATGGCACCAATTGAGGTCAAGCAAAATCAGGTCAAGATTCCAGCTGGCCCGAGCCAGCCTTGACTTCAATTACAAACATCCATAAGCCCTTCACCCCCAGGGAGAAACAGAGCATTTTGTCATGGAGTAGTCGTCATTTATGGTCACCTGCAAGAATGCAGAATCCCATATGTTGGTAAAAGCGAAGTACCCAAGGAATATGTGGGGCAGTATGGCCAGGCAACGTGGGATGATTCATGGGCAACTATTGAGAACACCAACAATGAGGAGAGATATGGCTCTTTTAAAGGTGAAGTGAGGCAGTGACTGGGGGGGAGGTGAGAGTAACTGAGGAACAATAATGGCAGTGATTCAAAGAGCTGATGAGACAGCCATGGATTACGCAGAATGTAAATATCAAATGTACATGGAATATTCAGGGTTTGGATAATCCAGGGAGGGATGATCTTGTCTTCCTGAAAATGCTGAAGGAAAGCCTGAGCTCAGCCCAACAGGAAGTTTTAGATTTGGAGATAGTGATGGGATCAACCTACTCTGTGATAGTATCATGGGCCAGGAGATAGACCAGAGGAGGGCGAGGGGAAATCATAAAGTGGTTGTAGTAAATGTAGCTGCCGTCGCATCACAGAAATCTTACTTAGTGTGCTGGTAGCTGGGGCACCGAGCAAGGAACTGCCGGAACAGACATGGGAGAGTAAAGCAAATGATTGGTTACAGCTGTTGCTCCTCGGGCCATAATTGAAGGCAGTGCCCTAAAAAGAGAGGAGAGTATGAAAATCATTCACCAAAACCGGCAGAGTCCACAGCAGTGCCCTCTCTTTCCAATTTGAATGCCGACCAGATTATAGAGCTGGTGAGGTCAGACAAATGGCTGACGGCAGCCTCTGTTGCCAACTGGTAGCCATCCACGATCCTTCCACATTAGCTCATGAACAAACCTAAAATTGCCAGCTTGCGGGGAGATTCTGTAACATACTATACTAAGAAATAATCCCTGAAGCATTCCACAAGTTCTTCTCCTATACTTTTGCTAGCTTGATCCATCCAATCGATTTTAATCCATCGATTAAAATCTCCTGTGACAATGGCAGTTCCCTTTAAACATGCCTTAGGTATTTCCTCATATATGTTCCACCATATTCAGAAGACAAACCTAAGGAGCCTGTAGACTACTCCCACTAGTGTCTGTTTTCCTTTGCAATTCATGATTTCAACCTGAGCCAATTCCAGATCACCACTGTCCACTATTGCCCTTTAACCTTTTTTTGATTAACAATCTAAGTGCTGCTTTGTAAAAGATCACTGAATATAAAGGAGACTGTATTTTCACTTATAACATTGAGGGGCTTAATTTCTCTTTATTATTGTTTTATCTGGCTGCATTTGACTGTTTTCTCTGAAGCTTCACAAGCTTTTCTCATCTTCCCAATTCTGATGCAGGGTTTTGAGCCAAAATGCTTACACTCTTTCTTTCCCCACATATTCAGTCTTACCCGCTGAGTATTTCCCAGCATTTCCTCTCTATTTTACCTTTCCAGCATCCGCAATTTTTTTTTTTTTGCATTTTCATATTCTCAACTCTGTTTTGTTTCTGAATAATCACTTTTTTATCTCCTACCACCTGTGTATGTCTTCCTGATTGAATGGCATACTGTAAATAATGTGTGAAATCTTAAATTTGATATGCTTTAGTCTTGTCTCAAGAGTTGATTAATGTTATTTGGTGGCTTCAACGTGATTCCTTTCACTAACACTGTGGGTGACCCAAGTGCAGTAAAAGAAACTGCTGGGGATATGCCAGAATAAAGTTATTAAGTGGAAACTGGAAGCAATCTAAGCAAGAAATATATTACCACTTTAGAGGATAAAAATCATTAAGGGTTTCTTTCCCCAATGCCTTTAACCATTTCTCACTTATCTTCAACAGCAACAGTATCTTATGACAAATAATGCCCCTTTTTCCATCTTTAACTTTTTGTAATCTAAACTACCTCTGTTTGCTATTTTCAGCAAAATCACAAACATAATTTCACTTGGGATTATAACTAATAGAACAATATCAGACTCCCTGAGTTGCATTAATTTGATCTAGCAATCGTGATCAATTAATTTTCTTTAAGTCTGAAGGTGGGCACCATCTGTATTTAATCACTCTCTGTGAATCATTGGAACCTGCAAACTATTTAGTCAGCATACTGCTAGTCCATCCATAAATTATAGACAAATAATTCAAATTATATAAATTACCTGGCGGGCAGCTTTGCAGTGGGGGAATAGTAGGTCGGTTAAAATTTTAGACCAGAATCCAAAAAAGGCTTGGCGGATTGATCTGGAGATCAGTTCAAATCCCACCACAGCATCTGTGGAATTTATTTTCAAGCAATTAAATAAGTCTTGAAAGCAAAGTTAATACCAGGTACTCGTGATTCTGAAGCTCTTGGATTGTTGTAAACCCCAATTAGTTCAAAGCAAACTAACATAGTTCACCAGCTTCCTTCAGAAACAGTGAATCGGGCTCTTGTACTTGTTCTGGACTATGGAGCACACTGCATAATACAAACACTGATTTATCAGCTATACTTTGGAGGACTCTACCTCTGGCTAATGTTCTACTCTGACTTAGTCTACCACTTCAGTTGGCTCTGTATATAGAGCATGAGGGCAAACAGTTTCAACCTAACAACTTGCCTTGTTATCATTGTGTTTACAGTATCTTCTTCTACAACTGTAGGTATTTGGCTGTACATGTGGCCAGTGACTAATACGTATTGGAATACTACTTCAGTCAGAGATCAAGTTAAAATGACTAATAAATTATTTTCCACACTCTGTGAATGGAAATATAAAGAATCCACACTGCTGTTAGATACTTCTCAGATTAGTATCCTTCTGGCGAAGAATTGGATAATGCATTGAAAAAATCATTTATAAATGCCAAAGAGCCTTTTGTGTTTCACAAAGCGTCCCCCCAACCTTCTTATTCTAGCTTCTGTCCCCTTTCTTTCCAGTCTTGATAAAGCGTCTCAGTCTGAAAAATGTTGACCATTTATTCCTCTCCATAGATGCTGCCTGACTTGCTGAGTTCCTCCAGTATTTTTGTGTGTTTCACTAGTAAACAAAGACACTGTTTAAGGAAAGTCTCAGTTGCAGCTCTTGTTGTGTGAGTGGGTGTGTTGAATGGAATGGATTGTATTGATCTAAGTATGTCACGTGTTTGGCCTTTTAGCTATCGCTGTTCCTCAGCCTTCAGCACCAAAATTATGAACATCAAAATCAAAACTGAGTATAAAATGAAGACAAATTATTGGTGTTAAGACACCCAGAAATGTGATTATGGGGACTCAGCAATAGTAATCCCAGTAAATATGGCTGAGGTAGGGTGGTGGTTAGAAAGTTGTTGGAAATTATCATTGCGCACCACAACAGAACATAAGTGAAATTATAAAGAAAGAATGGCTGCATCTCCACTTCCTTAGGAGCTTGTGAAGATTTGGCATGACATCTAAAACTTTGACAAACTTCTATAGATGTGCGGTTCACTGGCTGCATCAGATCCAGACATGGAAACACCGATGCCCTTGAATGAAAAATCCTACAAGAAGCAGTGGATATGGCCCAGTCCATCACAGATAAAGCCCTCCCCCAGCAACGAGCACACCAGGGAGCGTTGTCGCCAGAAAGCAGCATCCATCATCAGGGACTGCCACCACCCAGGTCATGCTCGCTTCTTGCTCCTGCCATCAGGTAGAAAATATAAAAGCCTCAGGACTCACACCAGCAGGTTCAGGAACAGTAATTACCCCTTAACCATCAGGCTCTTGAACCAGAGTGGATAACTTCACTTGCCCCATCACTGAACTGTTCCCACAAACTATGGACTCACTTTCAAGGACTCTTCATCACATGTTCTCAATATTCATTGCTTATTTATCTATTTATTTATCTATCTATCTATCTATCTATCTATCTATCTGTTTATTTATTTATTTATTTATTTATTCATTCATTCATTTATTAATTCATTTATTATTATTATTATTATTATTATTATTATTATTATTATTATTATTATTATTATTATTATTATTATTATTATTATTATTATTATTATTTCTTTCTTTTTGTATTTGCACAGTTTGCTGTCTTTTGCACACTGGTTAATTGCCCATGTGGTCCAGTCTTTCATTGATTCTATTATAGTTATTATTCTGTTATGGATTTATTGAGTATGCCCACAAGAAAATGAATCTTAGGGTTCTGTATGGTGATATGAATGCACTTTGATAATAACTTTCAATTTTGGTTGGGACCCCTCCATCAACACAGATATTGCCTCTCTCCACTGGATGCTGAGCTCAGAGGAGAGTTGGCAGTGTGGCCAGGTCTCTGCTGGATTAACATGGAAAAGCTGGAAAGTGCCACAGGGATCCCCATTACTGTTTACAGCATGTCAGACTGATTAGGGTATGATTGAATCCTAAGTGGTTCATTGTACTCCTATAGAGAATGTAGACTGCTTTCATGAACTGATCTGAAGGTACTGATTGGCTGTGGAGGACCAACTACCAGAAGATATTTAGAATGGTCCAACAATGTTTGCCTTGCCAGCAATGTCCACCTGATCAGAATGCATCTTCAACACAAGAATGTTTCTGACTCTCTCTTGATACAAGTATTTCTGGTTCTTATCCAGACACGTACATGACAAATGGGATTGTGTGTCACAGGGTAATGACTATTTTTTTCATCACAACTATTAAACATGGGTGTCCAGACAGGATGACAATCTCGTTTGCAATCTATTCTGTAAGATAGTGAAAAGCTCAATTACGGACTATTATCTTTTGATTACAATAGAGTTATTTTCTCATATGATAACTACATGAAGATAATAGATCACAGCAAGAGACTGGCAGAACAAACCCAGTTTGAATTCTCAAATATTACAAAGCAATAAAAAGTCATGAGTCTTTGCTGTTCAGCTCAGTAGATTCCAATGAAACATTTTGTGGGTGACAGCTGGGTGGGCCCTTCACAGCTGCCTTTCATGGACCAGCAATGCAAAGTGAGGAGCGAAGTTAGCAGAAGTCATTGCTCAGTACTCATGCAATTCTACGCTGCAAAATGAGAACCCAGCTGAAGTAAACCAAAACAGATTTGCTCTTTCCTCTACTCTGCATGGTTCTGGTAATTTCTTATGCAATTAACATGCATCTAGGCAACAACATCAAAAAGAGAAAACCTTTCAGATTAGATGCCTCCTGTGGTGAAGTAGATAAGTTAATATATTTTTGTGCATTTATGAACCCCAGTGACCAATTTACTATCAAGAATAACTAAAACCATTCTTTAATTCACAATATCCTACTTACTGTATGCTTATAAAGAAGTACAAGTGTTCCTGTTTAATAGTCAACATTCATCTTAGCAGTTTTTGTCATCTATGGTTCTAATTCTGTAGGACTTCTGCAGATTAAATTATTACTGAACATCATTGAAGAGCAAAGCCCAGGATAAAAGATCCCACCAATCTGTAAATAGCAAGGTAAAGTGGATAGCTATGTCATTAGCAGACAAGTGGCACTAAATGGCTTTAAGTGGTCTTGGGTTATATCAGGACAGGAGACTAGGATTATGGAACCAGTGATCATTTCTGAGATACAGTGAGTTCCAGATTTTACAATCTCAATCTCAATTTGTGTGGGAAATGTCCCATTTTGGAAAAATGTGAATTTCCAAACTATTGCTGTAAAGTTGAAAAAAAAACACCTAGTGTGGTTTTAGAAATACGATTTATCTGTTTTTAAATTATATTTATTAAATTATAACAACAGTAAATCTAAGAAACTCATATTAAAAATGAGAGAAGACGTTCCTACTTCAGATATCTGTCCTTCACTGATAGTGAATAGCTAGAAATAGGAAGTATAAATTTAGGGTAATCTTGGCAACCCATTTTTGCCAAGGCCTATTGGAGCTACTTTGAGATGGACTTCATCTCTGTTGATCAATCTCCCCACTGAAACGGGTGAGGGGCAGGTTAAATATAAATTTGGTGTAGTCCGTATTGCAATTTTCACAGCCAGATTCCTGAGGTCAAACCAGTGTTTCTGACAAGAACCACAGAAGGCTGTTCACAAGACATTCCAAGGAACAATCCAAGTGATCTTCCAAGTCCTATAATACTGTAATGTATCACTGACCTTGTACAGTTACACTTCCATACACCATAATTTCAAGCCAAAGCCCTGTTACTGAACTGATATGAACATAAAATTTACATTGCAGCTATTTCAGATGAACTCAAAAATCATCACTGGGTTATCAACTGTTCCAAGCAAGAAGCAGCAAAGAATGTCAAAGGACTGTTTGTCCCTGCCTCATATTGAGATGTGACATATCGTGAATTCCCAGATTATAACAAACTTACTGGATATTGGATTCCAAATCTTACTTAATATTGAGAGGCTAGATAGAGTGGACATGGAGAGGATGTTTCCTATAGTGGGGGAGTCTGTGACCAGAGGGCATAGCCTCAGAATAAAAGGATGTCCCTTTTGAACAGAGATGAGGAGGAATGTCTTTAGCCAGAGGGTGGTGAATCTGTTGAATTTGTTGCCACAAGAAGCTGTGGAAGCCAGATCATTGAGTGTATTTAAGGTGAAGGTTGATAGGTTCTTGATTAGTCAGAGCATGAAAGGTTATCGGGAGAAGGCAGGAGAATGGGGTTGAGAGGGAAATGGATCAGCCATGATGAAATTCCCTGCTACAGATGGCTGTGGAGATCATCACTGTGTATATTTAAAGTGGAGGTTGATAAGTTCTTAATTCGTAAGGGTGTTAAAGGTTTTGGGGAGAAGGCAGGAGAATTGGGTTGAGAGGGATAATAAATCTCAGCCATGATAGAATGGAAGAACAGACTCGATGAGCTGAATGGCCTAATTCTGCTCCTATGTCTAATGGACTTCTGGTCTTAGAATGAACAAAGGCAGAAAAAGCCTGAGACAGCTCAGTTGTAAATATGTAAGCAACAGATGTGTGCTTTATATTCCCAGGAAGATTATTGCTTTGAGTTTTCAAACCCCAGGTGGTTTACATTACATAATCCTTCAAAATTCAGAAATATAATTTTCATCACAGTTTCCTTATATGACTAAATTTTAAACATGGTGTGGTTCAATATTACAACACTCAAACCATTGACGCACACAATGGGTTTGGTATCCAGGCAATGTCAGGAGACAATTGTTATAGAGTTAGATATGCTAGCAAGGTTTTGAACATTCTCTGTCAATTGAATCCATGCAGTATGCTGCAGTCTCCAGCTGGTAACTTGAAGAGAACTCACTGATTTTGAATCACAAAAATACAAACACAGAAATGCAACATGAGATGACAATGGCTTGGGCACTGCATGTACTATAGTCCCAACCACTGTGTTACAGGCAAGATGTATGTAGCCTGCAGTCAGTCACCATGGTTCACCATCATCATCTTAGTAGTAGCACAGCTGATAAGGAAATACCAATGTACTTGAACAGAAAATCCTACAAAAAGCAGTGGATATGACCCCGCCCATCACGAGTAAAACCCTCCCCACCACTGAGCACATCTACATGGAGTGTTGTCGTAGGAAAGCAGCATCCATCAACAGTGACCCTCCCCACCCAGGACATGCTCTCTTCTCATTGCAGCCATCAAGAAGAAAGCGCAGGAGTCTCAGGACTCACACCCACAGGCTCAGGAAAAGTTTATTTCTCTATCCCCTCTTGTTTTAGATCCTGATAGCTAAGGATCTCAGCCCAAAACATGGACTGTACTCTTTTGCGTAGATGCTGCCTGGCCTGCTGAATTCCTCTAGTATTTTGTGTGAGTTCTTAGGTAGGAAGAGTGATAAGGTTCTTCAAAGTGAGTTCAGTGAGTTAGGGATGAAGCTAAAGGAGAGGATCTTCAGGGTTCTGATCTCAGGATTGCAACCCATGTTACATGCTAGTGAAGCCAGAGACAGGAAGATCATACAGCTTAACACGTGGCTAAGGAGATGGACAGAGCTTTTGATTGGATTGCAGTGCAGACACAGTAAAAGTGTTCCTGCGCAGGTCCAGAGTGGAGCTTGAAAAAGCAGCCAGTTTTCAGCGGGAGTCTTTGATTGGACTGTGGCGCAGATGCAGGAGAAGTATTCCTGCACAGGTCTGGAGCAGAGCTTGAAAAACCCAATCTCCATAAACAAGAGATACTGTCTAGCAGAGTGGTCATCATCGGAGTGATCTGAGCCAAACTGGTAAGGCTTTGGCTCAACAGCTGAGGGCAAGATAAGTAGGTTAGTTTATTTCTCATTTATTTTTCTTATTTAACTCGACAGAATAGGGGTATTTCTGAAGGACCAGTGTTCTGTTCTGGGTGTCAGATGTGGTTTCTCAGGAGACTTCCAGCCTCCCCAATGGCCGCATTTGCACCAGGTGCAACAAGATGTAGCTCCTTAGAGACCGTGTTAGGGAACTGGAGCTGCAGCTCGATGACCTTTGGCTTGTTAGGGTAAGTGAGGAAGTGATAGACAGGGGCTTCAGGGAGGTAGTCACGCCAAGGCTACAGGAGACAGATAAATGGATAACTGTCAAGAGAGGGAAGGGAAAATGTCAGATAGTAGAGAGCATCCCTATGGCTGTCCCCCTCAACAATAAGTACTCCATTTTGAGTACTGTTGGGGGTCATGACCTCCCTTTGGGAAGCAACAGCGGGTGAGACTTTGTCACTGAGACTGGCCCTGTGGCTCAGAATGGTAGGGAACTGAGGAGGATGGCAGCAGTAATAGGGGACTCTATAGTTAAGGGGACAGATAGGTGATTCTGTGGACACAAAAAAGAATCACAGATAGTAGCTTGCCTCCCGGGTGCCAGGATCCATGATGTTTCTGAATGCCTCCACGATATCCTGAAAAGGGAAGGTGAGCAGCCAAAATTTGTGGTACATATTGGTACCAATGACAAGGGTGGAAAAAGGGAGGAGATCCTGATAACAGGATATAGGGAGTTAGGAAGGAAATTGGGAAGCAGGACCTCAAGTGTAGTAATCTTGGGATTGTGCCACACAACAGTGTGAATAGGAATAGAATGAGGTAGCAGATAAGTTTGTGGCGGAAGCATTGGAGCAGGAGGTAGGAATTCAGATTTCTAGATCATTGAGACCTCTTCTGGGGCCCTGTACAAAAGGAATGGGTTGCAATTGAATCTGAAGGGGACCAATATTCTTATGAGTAGGTTTACTAAAGCTGTTGAGATTAATTTAACCCAGGCAACCTGTTCATATTCTATACCTTCACAGTATGGTCCAGGTGAATTTTGACCCGGCCCAAGAATCCCCTCTTAACAGGTGTCTATACCAAATTTTGAACCACAGATCTATTTAGAATGTATAAATAACCTATCTGACATTAATAAATGGGTGATTAATCCTTAATTAATGTTTCAGAGATCTAAAATCCATTTTAATAGATTCAGGTCAAATTTGACCCCGAACAGCCTCAATGTACAAAAATGTACAAAAGTATAAGATTTTTAAATATTTTCATTTTTGCGCATTTTGGGTCACTTTAGGAAAGGTCATCAAATTTCAGCTAAAAAATGGCACTTAGGGTGGTTTAACTGCTGTCAAATGTCAAAACGGGTCACATTTGACCCGAACAGTATGTAAGGGTTAAGCAAATATGGCAGGGGTATGGGAGCCAGTATGATAGACCTAAGGATGAGCCAGCAGGTTTACAAATAGATGATGGATGTAACGTGAATGCAAGGAAGAACAAGCCAATGATTGGGTACAAATGCAGACAGAGCAAATTACCACAGAGGCAAAATTCAAAAGGGCGAAATATGCAAGACTGAAGGTGCTGTATTTAAATGAGTGGAGCATTCAGAATAAGGTGGACAAACTCGTGGCGTAATTAGAGATTGGTTGGCATTATGTTGTGGGCATCACTGAGCCATGGCTGAAAGAAGGCCATAGTTAGGAGGTTAATATCAAAGGATTTAGTTTGTATCGAAAGGACAAAAGGCAGGAAGGCATAGGAGGTGGTATGGCTTTGCTGGTGAATTACATCTTTAGAAAGTGGTGACAGAAGGTCAGAGAAGGTCAAATTATTGTGGGCAGAGTTAAGAAACTGCAAAAACCATGATAGGAATCATATATAGGCCTCCAAATAGTAACAAAGGTGTGGGATTGAGATTGCAAAAGGGGGTGGAAAGGTCATGTAATAAGCGTAATGTCACAATTGTAATATGCAAGGCGATCAGGAAAATTGTTTTGGTGTTGGATCGCAAGAGAGGGAATTTGTTGAATGCCTACAAGATGGTTTTTTAGAACAACTTGTCCTTGAGCCTTCTCGGGGAAAGGCTATCTTAAATTGGGTGTTGTGTAATAACCCAGATCTTATTAGGGAGCTTAATGTAATGGAATGCTTAGGAGGCAGTGACCATAATATGATTGAATTCATACTGCAATTTGAGAGGGAGAGGCATAAGTCACATGTATCAGTATCAGGGAATTACAGAGGCATGAGAGAGGAGCTTGCCCGGGTGGATTGGAGGAGGATACTGGCAGGATGACACCAGAGCAGAGATGGCTAAAGTTTCTGGGAATAGTTCACAAGGTGCAGGATAGATATGTCCCACAGAAGAAGAAACGGCAGAGGGAGGCAACCGTGGCTGACAAGGGAAGTTAACGACTGCGTAAAAGCCAAGGAAAGGGCATATAAGATAGAAAAAGTGGGTGAGAAGTTGAATGATTAGGAAGTTTTTAAAATCCAACAAAAGGCACGGAAAAGGCCATAAGAAGGAAAAAGATTAAATCTGGCCAATAATATAAAGCAGGGTACTGAAAGTTTTTCAGTTATATAAAGAGTAAAAGGGAGGTGAGAGTTGATATTGGACCACTGGAAAATGATTCTTCTGAGGTAGTAATAGAGGACAAAGAAATGGCAGATGAACTTAATGGGTACTTTGTATCTGTCTTCAATGTGGAAGACACTAGCAGTGTGCCAGAGGTCCATGAGTGTCAGGGAGCAGGAGTGCGTGCCATTGCTATTACAAAGGAAAAAGTGCCAGGCAATCTGAAAGGTTTTAAGGTGGATGAGTCACCTGGACCAGATGGACGGCATCCCAGGATTCTGAAAGGGGTTGCTGAAGAGATAGCAGATGCATTGGTCATGATCTTCCAAGAATCACTTGATTCCAGAAGACTGGAAAATTCCATGGATTCCATGGTTCCAGAGGACTGGAAAATTGTAAATGTCACTCCACTCTTTAAGAAGGCAAAAGAAAGGAAATTACAGGCCAGTTAGCCTAACCTCAGTGGTTGGGAAAGTGTTGGAGTCCATTATTAAGATTGAGGTTTCAGAGAAACTAATGATAAAATAAGTCAAAGTCAGCATGGTTTCTATAAAGGGAAACCTTGCCTGATAAATCTGTTAGAGGTCTTTGAGGAAGTAACAAGCAGGGTGGACAAAGTGAATATCAATTACTTAGATTTTCAGAAGGCATTTGATAAGGTACCACACATGAAGTGGCTTAACAAAATAAAATCCCTTTGCATTACAGGAGAAATACTGGTGCAGATAGAGGAATGGCTGACAGACAGGAGGAAGCAAGTGGGAATAAAGGTGACCTTTCCTGGTTGGCTGCCTCAGGGATCAGTATTGTGACTGCTACTTTTCTCATTGTTTGTCAATGACTTAGATGGTGAAATTGATGGCTTTGTGGCAAAGTTTGCAGATGATACCAAAATAGCAGGACGGGTAGGTTGTGCTGAGGAAACAATGTGATTGCAGAAAGACTTAGACAAATTGGAAAAATAGGCAAAAATGTGGCACATGGGAAATGTATGATAATGCAATTTGGTAAAAGGAACAAAAGTGAAGACTGTTATCTAAATGGGGAGAAAATTCAAACATCAGAGGTGCAAAGGGATGTAGAAGTCCTCGTGCAAGACTCCCAGAAGGTTAATTTATAGGTTGAGTTTGTGGTAAAAAAGGCAAGTGCAATGTTGGCATTTATTTCGAGGGGAATAGAATATAAAAGCAAGGAGATAATGCTCAGCCTTTATAAGACACTAGTCAGGCCGCAATTGGAGTGTTGTCAACAGTTTTATGCCCCGTACCTCAGAAAGGATGTGTTGTCATTGGAGAGAAACCAGAGGAAGTTCACAAGGATGATTCCAGGAATGAAGGGGTTAACATATAAGGAGCATTTGGCATCTTTGGGCCTGGGCTCACTGGAATTTAGAAGAATGCAGGTGATCTCATTGAAACCTATCAAACGTTGAAAGGACTAGATCAGGTGGATGTGGAGAGGATGTATCTTCTGGTGGGTGTGTCCAGAACTGGAGGGCACTGTCTCGGATTGAGGGACAACCCTTTAGTACAGGGGTAAGGAGGATTTTTTTTAGGAAGAGAGTAGTGAATCTGTGGAATGCTCCGCCACAGATAGCTGGAGAGGCCAAGTCCTTGGGTATATTTAAGGTGAAAATTGATAGTTTCCTGATTGGTCAGGACATCAAATATTATTGTGAAAAGGCAGGAGTATGGGGTTGAGTGGGATCCAGCATCAGCCATGATGGAATAGTGAAGCAGAATCGATGGGCTGAATGGCCTAATTCTACTCCTATTTCTTATGGTGTCTGGTCTTGTGGTGCAGGAGGCTTCAGACTTTTGGATTATTGGGCTCCCTTCCAGGGGAGGTGGGAACTGTACAGAAGGGACAGTTTGCACCTGAACTGGTGGGGGACTAATTTCCTAGAGGAAGGTTTACTAGTGCTGCAAGCGGGAATTTAAACTAGAGTTGTAGGGGGTTGGGACTCGAAGGCCCAGAACAAATAGTGGAGTGATTGTGGAGAAAAATGTTGTTAAGTCTTCATACAAAGTCAGGAGTCAAAAGGTTGAGCATGGTGGGACTAATGTTTTGAGGTACAAGGAGTATTGTCGGAAAGGCGGTTGAGCTTAGGGCATGGATCATCATGTGGAATTATGACACTGTAGTTATTAGTGAGAATTGATTGCAGGGGGGTCAGAGGTGGCAGCTCAATGTTCTGTGGTTCCATTCTTTTAGACCTGATAGAGTGGGAGTGATTAAAGGGGGAGGAGTGGTGTTACTAGTCAGGGAAAATGTCACAGCGATTTTCAGTCAGAAGAGACTGGAGAGCTCATCTAATGATACTTTATGGGTAGAAATAAGGAATAAGAAAGGTATGACCACATCAGTAGGATTATATTACAGTCCACCCAACAGTCCATTGGATTTACAGGAGCAAATTTGTAGACAGATCGCAGACTGTTGCAAGAAACATGAGGTTGTAATAGTAGGTGATTTCACTTTCCACACATTGACTGGGACTCCCATACTGTTAAAGGGCTGGATGGGAAAGAGTTTGTCAAATGTATACAGGAAAGTTTCCTTATTCAGTACATTGAAGTCCCAACTAGAGAGGGTAAAATATAGATCTACTTTAAAGAATGAGATAAGCCAGGTGACAGAAGTTTGTGTGGGGGATCTTTTTGCATCTAGTGATCATAAAGCCATTAGATTCAAGGATAGATCTGGTCCGAGGGTTAAGATTCTAAATTGAAAAAATGTTATCAGAAAGGATCAGCCAAGTGTGGATTGGGACAGTTCTTTTCTGGCAAAGGTGTACTTGGTAAGTGGGAGGCCTTCAAAAGTGTAATTTTGAGAGCTCAGAGTTCGTATGTGCCTGCAGAATAAAAGGCAAGTAAACAGGTTTAGGGAACCTTGGTTTTCAAGAGATATTGAAGCCCTGGTTAAGGAAAAGAAGGAAGTTCAAGAGAACACTTAAGAAGGAAATTAGGAGGGCAAAAAGAAGACATGAGGTTGCTCTAGTAGACAATGTGAAAGAGAATCCTAAAGACTTCTGAAGATATATTAAGAGCAATAGGATCGCAAGGGACAAAATTGGTCCTGTGAGAGATCAGATCAGACTGTGCGGAGCCAAAAGAGATGGGGGAGATCTTAAATGGAACTTTCACATGCATTTACTTAGGAGATGGGCACAGAGTCTGTAGAAGTGAGGCAAAGCAGCAGCGAGGTCATGGACCCGATACAGATTACAGAGGAGGAGGTGTTTGATGTCCTGAGGAAAATTAGGGTTGATAAATCCCAGGGCCTGACAAGGTGTTGCCTCAGACACTTGTGGGAGGCTGGTGCAGAAGTTGCAGGGGCCCTAATAGAGATACTTAAAACACCCTTCGCCACAGTGCTGGAAGAATGGCGGGACGCTGATGTTGTTTCATAGTTTAAGAGAGGACCTCAGAATAAGCTAGGAAATTATAGGCCGGTGAGCCTGGTATCAGTCATGGGAAAGTTATTTGAAGATATTCTAAAGAACCAGATACATAAATATTTGGATAGACAGGGACTGATTCGGGATAGTCAGCATGACTTTGTACATGTTATGTCATGTCTTTTTGAGTTTTTCGAGGAAGTTACCAGGAACATTGATGAAGGCAAGGTTGTGGATGTTGTCTACATGGGCTTTAGCAAGGCCTTTGACTAGGTCTCGCATGGGAGGTAGGTCATGAAGCTTCAGTCACTTGCCCTTAAATCCATAAGAGATAGGAGCAGAATTAGACCATTGGGCCCATTGACTATGCTCCACCATTTCATTATGACTGATCCATTTTCCCTCTCAAACCTATTCTCCTGCTTTCTCCCCATAACCTTTCATGCCATGACTAATCAAGAAAATATCAACCCCTGCTTTCAGTACACCCAATGACCTGGCCTCCACAGCCACCTGTAGCAATGAATTTCACAAATTCCTCCTCATCATCATTGTCAATGGAAGTCCTTTTATCCTGAGGCTATTCCCACTGGTCCTAGACTCCCCCACCAAAGGAAATATTCTCTTCACCTCTACTCTATCTATGCCTTTCAATAGGACCATTCTCTCCATTACAAATCTATCTAGGCCTTTCAACATTCAATAGTTTTCAATGAGATCCCCTCCTCATTCTTCTAAATTGAAGTGATTACAGGCCCAGAGCCATCAAATGCTCCTCATATGATAAACCTTTCATTCCCAGAATAATTCTCACAAACCTCCTCTGAACCCTCTTAAATGTCAGCACATCCTTTCTTAGTAAGGGGCCAAAAAATGCTCATAATGCTCTAAGTGAGGCCTCACCAGCACCTTATAAAACTTTAGCATTACACCCTTGCTTTTGTATTCTTGTTCTCTCCAGTCAGATTCTTACATTTACTGCACATTTAGAGAGTACTCTACCCTTTCATTTCTTCTACCAAAGTTCCCAACCATACATTTCCCAACACTGTATTCCATATGCCATTTCATTGCCCGTTCTCCTAATCTAAATCCTCCTGCAGCCTCTCTGCTTACTCATCATGACCTGCCCCTCCACTATCTTTGTATCATCCACAAACTTTGCAACAAAGCCATCAATTCATTGACATTTAACATTTAAAAAATGCGGTCTCAACCTCGACCCCTGCAGAACACCACTAGTCACCAGCATCCAACCAGAAAAGGCTCCATTGGCTCCTGCCAATCATCCAACCCTTGATCCACGCTAGTATCTTTCATGTGTGGTACCTTGTCAAATTCTGAAAATCCAGCCGTGGTTGCATCATCCTGCCTTTAGAATTCTACTTTTGCTTTGGGATGTATCCATGCTGCATCTTACAAATTTCTCCCAGAAATTCAGGCCATTGTTGTTCTTCCATCATCTCTGCTCGTGTCCTCTTCCAATCAACTTTAGGCAGTACTGATACACCTGACTTTAGTGACTCCTTCTCAAATTGCAGGGTGAAGTCTATTTTATTATGATCATTGTCTCCTAAGGGTTCCTTTACCTTAAGCTCCCTAATCAAATCCAGTTAATTACACAATACCCAATCAAGAATAGCCTTTCCCCTACTGGCCTCAACCTGAAGTTGCTCTAAAATACCATCTCATTGGCATTTTACAAGTTCTCTCTCTTAGGATGAAGCACCAACCCAATTATACCAATCTACCTGCATATTGAATTTCCCCATGACTATTGTAAGATTGCCTTTTTGACATGTGATTTCTACCTTCCATTGCAACTTGCAGCCCACATCCTGGCTACTGCTTGGAGGCCTGCATAAAACTCCCATCAGTGTCTTTTTACCCTTGAAGTTTCTAACTTCACCCACAAGAATTCAACCTTCTCCAATCCTATGTCACCTCTTTCTAAAAACATGGTCTATATCAACAATCTGGATTGTAATGTGGTTAACTGGATCAGAAAATTTGTGGATGCTACCAATATTGGTTGTGTAGTTAACAGGCAGGAAGACTATCAAAGCTAGCACTGGAATCTAGACTACTATGAGAAATGGGCAGAAAAATGGCAGATGGAATTTAATGCAGAAAAGTGTGAGATGTCACACTTTGGGAGGACCAACTGGAGTAGGTCCTCTACTACAGTGAGTGGTAGAGTTCTGAGGAGTGTGGTAGAACCAAAGGATCTGGAAATACAGCTCCATAATTCCTTGAAAGTGGTGTCACAGTTAGATAGGGACATAAAGAAAGCTTTTGGCTCTTTGCCCTTCATAAATCAAAATACTGAGTATTGGAGTTGGAATGTTATGCTGAAATTGTATAAAAAGTTGGTGAGGCCTCATTTTGTGTATTATGTGCAGTTTTGGTCACCTACCTTCAGGAAAAAATATAAATAGGAGTGAAAGAGAACAGAGAAAATTGACAAGGATGCTGCTGGGATTTGAGGACCTGAGTTATAGAAAATAGTTGAATAGGTTAGGACTGTATTCACTAGAATGTAGAAAATTGAGGAGAGATTTGTAAGAGATATATACAAATTTATGAGGGATATTAATTATTAGGGTAAATGCAAACAGGTTTTCCATAGGTTGGGTGAGACTACAATTAGAGGTCATGGGTTAAGGGTGAAAGATGAAATGTTTAAGAGGGGAATCTTCTTCGTTCAGAGAGTGGTGAGGGTGTGGAACAAGCTGCCAGTGTAAGTGGTGGATGGATATTTGATTTCAACATTTAAGAGAAATTTGGAGAGGTACATGGATGGGAGGGATACGGAGGGCTGTGGTCTTGGTACAGGTCAATGGGAGCAGGCAGATTAATGGTTTGGCATAGACTAGATGGGCTGAAAGACCTGTTTCTGTGCTGTAGTAGTTTATGACTCTACTGCCCTCTACTGGAAGGATGGGTTAGGTTGCGCAGTGCTTTTTCAACAGTCACATACCTGATGGGCCAAGCAGTCTCTTTTTGAGTTCTTGATCCTCAATGATTGCATGGGCTGGGATACCTGCTGTATCTGCATCTGGGTTGTTAGGGAGCCGGGGTGGGGAAGCAAACTCATATCATTTGGAACAAAAATAAAAATTGATGAAACACTCAGTAAGACAGGCAGCATCTATAAAGAGAAAAATAAAGTTTCAAGCCACTGACACTTCATCAGACTGCACACAATTTGGTCTGTCATCAGGCAGTGAACATTTGTGGCCCAAAGTGGACACTAAGATATTTGCACATAGGATCTGCAATTGAATATACATCTAACACCTAAAATGGCTGGCCAATTGTTGGTTTCACTGAAAGTCAAGGCAAGCTGACTCTATTTCTCATATTTTCTTTCAACATGGAAAGTACCTTCAGCCTATGCCAGCTCTCAGATCAATCCCACCAATCCATTCTACACTTATTTCCCTGTAACTGTCAACTGCCCCGGATTCCTGTGCCTGCAACCTATGCTGCAGACAATTTAGGAGCCAGTTCACCTAATTACAGGAGCTAGCTCATGTGATCCTAGGAAGAGCATGCAAGGTTCTTGCAGATAAACCAGAGGTCAGATTCGAAATCAGGTCACTGGAACTGTGTTGCAGCAACGTTACCTACTGATCTACATCGGCATATTATCTGAGTTAAGTCCAAAGAATTTACTAATAGAAAGACAAAATGGGCTCCACAAATCCTTCACCTTATCCCTGTTTCATTTCTATCCACAAGTGTTTTAATATTTTATGCTCTTCTTAAACTTTTACCTCCAACTGTCCATTTCTCCCCACTCTCTGGATGGCTTCTCTTGAATTCTGCATTGGATTTATCAGATTGGTTCTATTAAAATGCAGAGTATAATTTCTTCAGCGTTTTAATAGGATCCTGGAACTAGAGGATTTAACCATATGTAATGCCCTGGTTAAGAATTTTACTGCTAATGCCATAGGGTATTTCATTTATTTCTTGTTGACCGATAATTGTGTATGAGCAGTATTTACACAACAGTCACTCAAATCGGGATTTCTTTAATCAAATCATCCCAACTTTCCTACTTGGCTGGACCCAAATCATACAAACTCTAAATGTATATTATTGAAGAAAGGTGGCCTTCTCACCGCTAAGTCCAGTGGCTGTTCGCAGAGCCGGCTAACAAGCCAAGTTTCCATACCAGCCCAGTGAGGGGGCTTCACTGTGCGGGCTATCAACCAGTGATTCGCTGAATGCTGTGTAATTGCTGTAAGAATTGATTAAGTGGTTTGTTGTTTAAGCCTGTGTTTAAACTAGTGTCAGGGGAAGTGATTAAGGTACTTTATTATGGATGCCGCAGCGATTAAGTTCTGGTGCGATTCAAAGATATTATCCACAAGTAATGCTTGTGTGCTGAGTGGGGTGGATATCCATCGCCCTGATGAATTGCACATTAGAGTGCTAAATTCAGTGAAAGGATAGGGGAACATTATGCTGGTTGAATGGTGGGTTTGATCATTCTGTGGGTAAGGATGTTGTGTCAGTCTAGGCCAGCGGTGATGTGACTGAAGTTGTGCTGCCTGATAGGGCAGGGACACCTAGAAAGGCGGGGCCATGGGCCATACATACTTTTAGAGAAGGGGGACATGTAGCTGAGAGTGAAGGTGTTAAAGACAAATTTTATGTAGCTGAGGGTGAAGACTTTAAAGACAAGTTGTTCTTGTTTCTGCAAAATGAGGGGAAGGAGTTGTGAAAGGTCTAATGGTTCCTTCAGCAGTTGATGGAAATTCTGAGCTGGTTTCATTAACTACATCACTGGTAGATAAATGCCAAAGTGTACCGGCAGAGAACCAAAGTTACATAGGCTGAGGATATTCTCTGGAGTCAAGCCCATCCCAGATAGGGAGAAGGAATATGAGACTTGGGTGGAGTCGACATCTCAGGCCCAGCTACTGAGGTGGTAAGGTCCTTAAAGGCAGAGAACCTATATGATGGTTACTTGTCATTGAAGCTGGAATTTCAGAAGCAGATGCTGGAGTAGCTGAGGCCCTTGATACATCAGCATTGGTCTGTCCAGATCCGGTTGAAAAAGGGGATGGTTCCATTTTTGTGGAAACTAATATTTCCATTGTGAAAAGGCTTGGGGGAACCTGCAAGGAGAGAAATACAAGATTTTTTTTGAAAACTGTGTCCACTCACCTGGTCTTCAGAGCTGGTTTTGAGAAGGTGCAAGTTCCTCCTAAGCAGGATAATGAGCGTTAACTAGGAACTCTGTGGTAGACCTAGTCCAAATCCATTGGGTTGCATCCTTGAAAACCTCAAATTCCCCAGAATACCTGATGCTGAGGCCTCCCTGGTGGATATTCCAGAGGATCACAAGGAAGAGTCATGCTTACCTACTGGTGAGCCCGGAACTGCAGAAACCTTCAGCTGTACATGTAAACAGGATGGCATTGATTGTCAGGAATGCCTCAGAGAGAGCGGTCTCCCTCCGATGCCAATGGCACATCTTTTCCCAGTGACCACAATGTCTAGTTTTCCAGTGAGAAAACTGGGAGAGAGACATTCTCCTGGATAGGGAAAGTTAACAGCAAAGTCATTCAACTTCAGTCACTGCCCAGCACCGGAGGAATGGAAAAGGAGACTAACGGAGAACATGTTGAAGTTCAAAGATGTCTTTTCTATTGACTAGTTTGATGTGGGTTGCTCTAAGAGTATTTGTCACACTATCCAAATGACAGAGGACACCCCTTTCAGAGAGAGGTCTCAACAGTTAGCACCAGCGGAGGTGGAAGATGTTCAGCTGAATCTGCTGAAACTGAAGGAAGCTGGAGTTATCATTGAACCAAGGAGTCACTATGCGTCACCCATTGTGGTGCTGAGGAAGAAGAATGGGAAGGTATGAATGTATGTTGACTATTAGACACTGAACCAATGTACAGTCTCTGACCAATATACCATTCCAGAGATCGGGGATGTTCTGATGTGCTTAAGTGGTGCAAAATAGTCCAGTGTGTTGGACCTAGGAAGCAGGTATTAGCAGATACCCATGAGTGAAGCTGACAAAGAGAAGATGTGGGGAAATCAGAGGCGAGGCTATGGCATGATAGAGCTGTGGATCATTTGGGAGCTTCTGATTGTGCCAGTCCACAAGCATTTTGCAACTTGACTGCTCTGGATATGAAGCAGTTGCCTACCTTGATTCCTGTGGAATTGGCAGTAGCCCAGTGAGACGACCCCTGTATAGGTGCCATTTGGTCATCTGTTGTCAAAGGGGATATGGCTCAAGTTGAAATGACGAAACACCCTGCCATACCTCTACTGATGAGAGAATGGAACAAACTGGAGTTGAGGAGCCAGGTTCTATACAGGGTCAGACAGGCCTCAGCGTTCCCACATGGTTTTGCCTGAGAAGCATTGGAGGATTGTGTTGAAGTCACTTCAAGATGATTCAGGTCATTTGGGGTTTGACAAGCCCTATGGATTGGTCCGAGATCAGTTCTAATTGGCCCCGAATGAAGCCCGAGGTTGAAGAGTACTGTAAGTGGAGCATCCAATATATTCGGAGGAAGAAACTGCCTATGAGGCTGCCATTTAAAGAGTGCAGGAGTACTTGATTTAGTGTGTATAGATTTCCTCTCCATAGAGCCTGATTCCAGCAACACTGCAAATGTCTTGGTCATCACTGATCACTACTCCAGATAGGCTTAAGCCTTCCCCACAAAGGGATAGAGAGCGTCCTCAACTGCCAAAGTGTTATGGAAGAAGTACTTTGTTCATTATGGCCTCCCAAGAAAGATACATAGTGATCAGGGAAGGGATTTTGAGAGTCGGATCACAAATGAGTTACTGAGCGTGCTTGGAGTTGAGAAGTTGAGGACTATGCCATGTCACCATCAGTGTGACCCTCAGCCTGAAAGGTTCAATTGGACATTGTTAGACATGCCTAGAGCCCTGGATATCAGCAAAAAGAACATTGGGGTCAGCATATTGGGCATTTGGTACACTGCTACATCTGTACACAGAATGAAGTCCCAGACACTAGCCATCCTATTTGAAGTTTGGGTTAGATCTCTTTTTTGGAGCCGGCGGTGAAGACTTGCCACAGAAGATGTATTTTAAGTATGTGTTGGACATGGGGAAAGACCTGCAAAAAACTTATGAGCTAGCAGGGGTTTCTGCTACCAAGCAAAACCAAGGAAACAAGAGGAGATATGATCAAAAAGATTAGGTTCTCTCAGCTGATGCCTGGAGACAGAGTTGTAATAAGGAATTTGGGGCTACCAGGGAAGCATAAGATGGCTGACCACTGGGTGTCTGTCTTACGTAGTGGAGAGCCAGATGTCAAATGTGCCAGTTTTCCAAGTGAAGCCAGAAGATGGGAATGGCCCTGTCAAAATTCTCCAGCGGAATCATCTTTTACCCTTAGGGCAGGAGGTACGTATTGACCCAGAACCTGACTTGGAACCTGCACCTAGTAGGAGAACTCTGCACAGAAGGAGGAGAACAGAAAAGTAATCAATGAAAGGCCTGAAAAGGACCCAACCACTGAATGCTGAATGGACTCAGAGGATGAGGAAATGGGGATGTAGTGTACATTACCCTATGCAAACTCCCCAATAATTGATTAAGAGATTCCTAAATCTCCCAACCCTGACTCAGATGTAGCAGCGAGGACTAGCAGTGGACAGGAGGAGGACTTCTTGCCCCTGAATCCAGTGGCTGTTTGCAGAGCCGGCTAATGAGCCAAGTTCCCATACGAACCTGATGAAGGGGCTACACATGCTTCATCGCCAACCTCGGGGATCTCAGAGAAGGCTGGCCTTTGTCCTCAGTGCCTGCTGACCCGACCTCCATCCTTGGGGATCACTCGTGCCTGACATTCAGACCTCCCAACTGACCTTGGGACTCCAGGTCCGCCCACGCAAACTACCAACCTTGGGATTTGACAAACATCATCGGTCAGAAAATCATCGGAGGAAGAGGGCCAGTCATCCTCAATGGCGAGGTGGGGGATAGAAAGGGGTTTGTTTTGCTATTATGGTTTCTGCCTTGTTGTATGTTGGCTGCATGTTGTTCTGCTAAACATTGTGCGCATGCTATGTTGGCACCAGAAGTATGGTGACACTTTCGAGCTACCCCGAACACAGTCTCAGACCATGTTTGTTGATAATGCAAATGGCACCTCTTGCTGTACGTTTCAATGCAGATTTGACAATAAATCTAATCTAATCTAATCTAATCTAATCTCCTCTGATATTTGAATAAAAATTGAAAATGAGATCCAATTTATCCTCTCGAAATTGTATTCAGCACAATAAATTTGTTAACAGTAATGGAAATGGATCTGAGGGCAGGGAGCTGTAAGCAATGGGTTCAACATCCATATCAGTAACAAGAGCAAAATCTCATCGTAGAAAGGGTACATTTTTATTTTTTTATGGCAGCAGTACACATCTGATTCTGACTTTGAGAAAATCAAGATAAAAGTATATTGTAGCTTTCAATTCAGAATCCTCATGATTAGCATCATAAGATCATAATACCATAAGAGCAGAAGTAGACCATTCAGCCCATCGAGTCTTCTCCGGCAGATCCGTGGGCTGATGCAATTCTTCCAGCCATCCCCACTCACCTGCCTTCTCCCTATACCTTTTGATGCCCTGGCTAATCAAGAACCTATCTATCAAGTTCTATGTTAATGGTTTGCTGCAAGTGAAGACTTGTCTACTTTTGTATTCGCATGTCCTCACTCCCAAATTCAGAGCTTTACGTGCTAGCTCGCTCTTACAAGGTACCCCTTTATTCTCATGTAAAGCCATGCCACGACTTCTTCCCAATTTTGTTACTGGTTGCTGCTGAACTAGAGCAGTTCTGTATTGTGAACCCAAATCTCAGAACCAGAATCAGAATCAGGTTTATTATCACTGGCATGTGACATGAAATTTGTTAACTTCGCAGCAGCAGTTCAATGCAATACATAATCTAGCAGAGAGAAAAAAATAAATAAAACATAATAATAAATAAACAAGTAAATCAATTACATTTATTGAATAGATTTTTTAAAATGTGCAAAATCAGAAATACTGTGTATTTAAAAAAAGTGAGGTAGTGTCCAAAGCTTCAATGTCCATTCAGAAATCGGATGGCAGAGGGGAAGAAGCTGTTCCTGAATCACTGAGTGGGTGCCTTCAGGTTTCTGTATCTCCTACCTGATGGTAACAATGAGAAAACGGCATGCCCTGGGTGCTGGAGGTCTTTAATAATGGATGTTGCCATTCTGAGACACCGCTCCCTAAAGATGTCCTGGGTACTTTGTAGGCTAGTGCTCAAGATGGAGCTGACTAGATTTACAACCTTCTGCAGCTTCTTTCAGTCCTGTGCTGTGGCCCCACCATACCAGACAGTGATGCAGCCTGTCAGAATGCTTTCCATGGTATTGTGGCGACCCATTTCCTGGCGCATCCGAACCGACTCACAATTAGATAGCCTACGGGGGTTTGCGAGCACAGAGCTTTGGAGCCTCTGCGCCATGGGGGGCAGGTTGAGGGAGGCTTAAAAGTGAGGCTGAGGATTTCGAATAAAGTTTTTTCCTTCGACTGCAATTACCGACTCTGTGTCGTAATTTTAGCGCTGCGTGTAGCACACCGCTACGGTACAACTATAGAAGTTTTTGTTGACCTGACGAATCTCTTCAAAATCCTAATAAAGCATAGCTGCTGCCTTGCCTTCTTTACAACTACATTGATATGTTAAAGGTTCAAAGGTTCAATGTGGATTTATTATCAAAATATGTATGCAGTATACAACCCTGAGATTTGTTTTCCCCACAGACAGCCATGAAATAAAGAAAGCCAAAGAAAACCATGGAACCTTTCCAAAGAAAAAAATCTAACCACTCCCCCCCCCCCCACCACGTGCAACATAGAACAAATCTTGCAAACGGCAACAAAAAAAATGAGAGAAAACACAGAATGTAAAAAAAAACAAATCTTGCCTTAGACCCAGAAATCCAGCATCATCCTCTGACTCAGTCTCGGGAGAGAGAACATTCGAATGTAGGGACTTAGCTCAGGAGCAACAAGCAAGAGGGAGGGAGGGAGAGGGAGAGAGAGAGAGTGTCACATGTAGACACTTTCTTGCAGCAGCAAGTGAGCAAGTGAGAGACTGGTAGCTCGTGCACCACCTTCAGGCTTCTCGGCCTCTAGGCTGCACATTTCGAGTGAAGCCTCAGGAAATCCTCTCTGAGACAATTGACCCAAAAACACCTCATCAAAATGTAGATCATAGGTTCCAACAGTAGCAGAGCTGTACTTGAAAGATTTTATGCCAATCTTAAGGTATGATGCTGATGCTGTGAATACAGCAGTTTTGGCAGTGCATCAAATTTCAGCATCTCAAGAACTCCCGATGGCTGCTATAGCGTGGGTTAGATGTCAAGTAAGGCTCTCTCCATGCTGTTCAAATTAACACTACCAAACAGATAAATCACAGGTTAAATACAAAGCTTTCACTGCACTGTCTTGCACCTCCAGAATAAGTACACAACAGATTACTTACAAAACAAATCTGGCTCTGCACTTGCATTTGTCTCGAGTTCTGTTCATTTGGACCATGTTAGTATTTAGCATGCACGCATACTCTCCCTGTTATGTGCATGCACGTGTGTGGAGGGAGAGGAATTGTGGAAAGTAAAGGCGGTGGCCCTCAGGTATTGAAAGGAAACATTGTAAGTCAAGTTGTTTAAACAAAAGAAAAACATGTCCTGAAGCCAGAAGTGAAGGAACACTGGGGAAACTCAAAGTATGTACGGTCTAGCAGATGTATCACTCTACTGGTATAAAAAGGTCTAAGAAATAATGTTGATAACAGGTGGAAAGGTGTCACAAGTGGATCCAGGTGTTTTTTGTACTGGCAAGATTCAGGATATCATGTGATTGGAATACTTGCCTGTCAAGTAGATGACATCATATGGGAGGCTCACAAAACTTTGCCACAGCAGCTATCCCTCAGCTAAAGTCAGCCTTTCAGGTTGGACAGGAGGAACAAGATAGATTCTTCTGTGTAAGTGTAGGCATCCTTGCTGTTGATGGAACAGCACAACTGCACCAAGAAAGCTACATCAGGAATCCTCAGGCAATCCACATGGAACCCTCAGGTGCCACCACTCAATGAAGCTGAAGCAGAACAACTTCAAAGGTAGTCAGATTCTATGGGTGCCAAGGCAGAGCAGACCTGATGTCATGTTTCATACCTGCACCTTGGCATCCAGCATAAAACATGCCACAGTACAAACTTTACATGAGGCAAACAAGATAGTGTGCAAAATTCAATCAGAAAAAGTAGTCTTGAAGTTTCAACAGCTTGGAAAAGATAGCTCACTGAGGCTCATTGTCTTCAGTGATGCCTCACTTGGAAATCTTCCTGGGGGAAATACTCAAGGGGTCAGTTCATCGTACTGATGGGAAAAGAGGGAAGATTTTCACCTCTCTATTGGCAATCAAAAAGGATCTGAAGAGTTGTACGTTGGCAGAAGAAACCCTTGCGAAGATAAACTTGCTCGATTCTATTCTCATATTAACCCTCAATGTGACAGATGTCATTCAGAAGTGGCCTCATTGACCCATATGTTCTGGTCATGTCCCACTTTACATAATTATTGGAAGGACATATTTACTACTATTTCCTTAATTTGGAATATAGATTTACAACCTCATTCTATTACTGCAATTTTTGGCATACCAAATGAAGATGGTAATCAGTTTTCCCCTTCAATCAGACGAATGATTGCTTTTGTAACATTAATGGCCAGAAGGTCTATATTACAAAATTGGAAAGAAGTAAATCCTCCTACCACATTTCAATGGCTTTCTCAAACTATTTCTTATCTGAGCTTGGGAAAAATTAGAAGCACTATCTTTGACTCATCAATTAAATTTGAAGAAACTTGGAGACCGTTTATTAGACATTTTCATATGAATTAATTTGGCCTTTTCCAGACCTTTTCTCTGCTTATTCATGTTCAGGTATGGAGTTCCGGAGTTCTTTGACACTATCATATACTTGTAAACTGTTATTATTGCCCAGGTTAGTTTAGTTTAGTGTTTTTTTTTATATTTTTTTTTCACATATTTTTAATATATTTTTTTCTTTTTTAATGGTTATTTTTGTTTTTTTTTCATATAATCATGTGGACTTGATTGATTAAGGTATTCTCTTCTGTTGATGTTTAGTAGGATATTGTTATCTTATTATCAATGTGATTTCAAGTCTATTGTATTCACAATTTACTTATTACTATGTTATTTTTTTGTGTATATATGAAAATCAATAAAAAGATTGAAAAAGAAAAAGAAAGAAGAAACCCTTGCAATAGCTGAAGGTATTGACAATGCTGCTTTTTTTCTGTCCATGCTCTATTGCGAGCTTTTCCATGGTGAATCAAAGAAGGACAGTCTACAAATAACTTGAGTCACAGACAACTACAAAGGAACAACTAGCTGACTGTTTCACAAAGAAGGGGGCTCCAGCTCTTGTACCGTTAAAAGCACTTAGTGAAGGCATTTGGTACTTTAAGAATTGCATTAACTTCAAGAGTTAGAACTAATTTCCATATCCTAATGGAAATGTGAATTCTTTGGACAATTGAATTGTCTTTAATTTTTTTTCAAGTTTAATTTTTTAATATATACATAAAAAGGATGGGAGATTGAGCTCTGTTCGTTTGGACTATGTAAGTATGTAGTACACTCTCCCTGTTATGTGGGTGTTCGCGTGGAATTGTGAGATGTAAAGGTGGTGGCCCTCAGGTATTGAAGGGAGATGCTGAAAATAAAGTTGTTTAAATGAAAGAAAAACGTGTCCTTTTTGTTTGGGCGTTAACATATCAAGGACTCTTAGATCATTGTTTGAGATTATATCTTGTATTTATAAATTCCCACTCCAGGCACGTCTGATCTTTAGTATTTATCTTCAACTCAATTCCACAAAGAGAGGCAAATGATGAATATAGAATAATGCAGAATAATGTTCCCTCTCTCTGCTTCACATTTAATAAGGCTGCCAATATTCCCACAGTGGTTGGGAATCTCCAGAGTCAAAGATAAAGCTCAAAGAAGTTGCTGTAAGCAACCCAGGGAGAAAAAAAAATCATGGGGAATTTGAAAATTAATAGTAAAATACATCAGGTTTACCTCATCACTGGTTTGATATGTAGCCAGGGAATATAGAGTCCAGCTGGTGTTTGGATATCAAAGCAACCAAACTCAACCACCTGCTCGACCCACTCAGTTCCTCTGGTAGATTCTTTGTTGCTGAACTAAGTGATTGATGGGAAGGGGGTTAACAATATATATTACTACAGTTCTTTTTTCAAGTCACTACATCATGTGTATTGATATTACTGTAAGACCGACTTCCAACCATAGTTGTAGATAATTCACAATATAACCCCTCATTTAATAAATATCAGGGAAAGGTGGTTTGTGGGGAAATTATTGTGAGTGTTATACAAGGATTGTTTTACGATACAGCAAAATGGAATACGGTTTAATCCTGGCAACTGCATTTACATAATGTGCTATATAATTTCAGAAAAATGACTAACACAGGCATATTTTGAAGGGAATAGAATTGGCTTGTTGTGTTAGAGATATGGTAAATGACAATAGATTCATAAATTGAGTATAGAAAAGCATGTGTTATGGTTTAATAAACATTGAAATTGTTGTTAATAACTAGATATTTTCCAGACTCTATTATTTCCTCCTCGGAACTACAACATAATCCAAGAGAAGCACAGTGTATGATCATTATATGGGGACCTGATGTTTATTTTGCAAAACAGTAATCCTATCAGCAATTAGAATGTAAGTTTGCTTTGGTAGATCAGTGGATTGATTATTGAATAACAAAATGGTTACAGCACAGAAGGAGGCTATTCATTCCTTTAATTCCATATCAGCTCAATGCATTCCAACTCATCTCCTTTCCCAGCAATCACCTGTGAGATACTTCCCTTTCAGTCATTATCAAGCTTACTTTTGAAAGTTGTAACTGAACCACAATCACCTCCACACACACACACACACTGTGTGTGTGGGCACCATGGTAGCATAGTGGTTAGTGTGATGCTATTACAGCCCAGGGCAAAATGCAAAAGAGTTCAGAGTTCAATTCTGACATCATCAGTAAGGAGTCTGTATGTCATCCCCATGGAATGTGTGGGTTTATTTCGGGTGTTCCGGTTTCCTCCCACAGTCCAAAGATGTACTGGCTAGTAGGCTAATTGCTCATTGTAAATTGGCTAGGGTTAAATCGGGGGTGGCTGAACAGTGTGGCTGGAAGGGCCTATTCCGCGCTGTATCTCAGTAAATAAATAAATGAATTATTCTGGTAATGTATTGCAAATCCAAACCACTCACTGAATAAACAGAGCTTTCCTCAGAGCAGTTTTGGTTCTATTGTCAAGTATTTCAATCTATTTCCCCTGGTTGACATTGGAACACATTCTTTCCATAATTTCCCTTGACACCTACAGGATGTTGAAAGGCCACATCAGATTGCTTTGCTGCATTCTTTGTCCAAAGATTATCAGATTCTCCAGTCTATCCACATCAGCGTAGGAGATATATTCTGCACTGACTCCTTTACATCTTCCCTAAAGGTGTACAGCATTGAAAACTTGGCATGAACATCCCTGTTGTGGCTGAACCAGAGTGCTGAAAAAGTTCATCATGACCTTTCCACTCTAGCAGTCCCTGCCTCTATTTATCAAGCCTTGGATCTAATATGCTTATTTTTAAATTATTTCCTCAGCCAGTCTGGCACTTTTATTGGATCTTGCTGTTGTTCTGTGCTCATTAGGATTCTGCCCCCTATTTTATATCAGAATCAGAATCAGGTTTATTATCACCGGCATGTGTTGTGAAATTTGTTAACTTAGCTGCAGCAGCAGTTCAATGCAATACATAATATAGAAGGAAAAATAATAATAAATAAATAAATCCAGTACAGTATGCATATATTGAATAGATTAAAAATCATACAAAAATCAGAAATAGTATATATTAAAAATTGAGGTAGTGTTCATTGGTTCAATGTCCATTTAGGAATCGAATGGCAGAGGGGAAGAAGCTGTTCCTGAATCACTGAGTGTGTGCCTTCAGGCTTCTGTACCTCCTACCTGATGGCAACAATGAGAAAAGGGCATGCCCTGGGTGCTGGAGGTCCTTAATAATGGACTCTGCCTTTCTGAGACACCGCTCCTTGAAGCTATCCTGGGTACTTTGTAGGTAGTACCCAAGATGGAGCCAACCAAATTTATGGCCCTCTGCAGCTTCTTTCGGTCCTGTGCAGTAGCCCACCCCCCTCCATACCAGACAGTGATGCAGCCTGTCAGAATGCTCTCCACGGTACATCCATAGAAGTCATTGAGTGTATTTGTTGACATACCAAATTGTGTCAAACTCCTAATGAAGCATAGTCGCTGTCTTGCCTTCTTTATAACCACATCAATATGTTGGGACCAGGTTAGATCCTCAGAAATCTGGACACCCAGGAACTTGAAACTGCTCACTCTCTCCACTTCTGATCCCTCTATGAGGATTGGTATGTGTTCCTTCATCTTACCCTTCCTGAAGTCCACAATCAGCTCTTTCATCTTAGTGATGTTGAGTGCCAGGTTGTTGCTGCGGCACCACTCCACTAGTTGGCATATCTCACTCCTGTACGCCCTCTTGTCTCCATCTGTGATTTTACCAATAATGGTTGTATCATCGGCAAATTTATAGATGGTATTTGAACTGCGCCTAGCCACACAGTTGTGGCTATGGAGACAGTTGAGCAGTGGGCTAAGCACACACCTGTGAGGTGTGCCAGTGTTGATCGTCAGAGAGGAGGAGATATTATCATCAATCCACACAGATTGTGGTCTTCTGGTTAGGAAATTAGGATCCAATTTCAGTGGGAGGTAAAGAGGCCCAGGTTCTGCAACTTCTCAATCAGAATTGTGGAAATGATGGTATTAAATGCTGAACTATAGTCGATGAACAGCATCCTGACATCTGTGTTTGTATTGTCCAGGTGGTCTAAGGCTGTGTGAAGAGCCATTGAGATTGCATCTGCTGCTGATCTCTTGTGATGATAGGCAGATTGCAATGGGTCCAGGTCTTTGCTGAGGCAGAAGTTCAGTCTAGTCATGGCCAACCTCTCAAAGCATTTCATCACTGTAGATGTGAGTGCTACCGGGCGATAGTCATTAAGGCAGCTCACATTTATATTGCTTCAATCTTCCAAGCAAAACAAGCTTTACTCAGTTGTCAAGGTTAAATCTCATCTCCCTATCATCTGCCCATTCCATCAACCAAGCCATATCTGCTTGAAGTAAACGATTCTCACTGAGTTATGGAGTAGGGCAATACAGCACAGAAACAAGCCCTTCGACCTATCAGACAGACAGACAGACATACTTTATTGAACCCAAGGGAAACTGGGTTTCGTTACAGTCGCACCAACCAAGAATAGTGTAGAAATATAGCAATATAAAACCATAAGTAATTAAATAATAATAAGTAAATTATGCCAAGTGGAAATAAGCCCAGGATCAGCCTATTGGCTCAGGGTGTCTGACACTCCGAGGGAGGAGTTGTAAAGTTTGATGGCCACAGGCAGGAATGACTTCCTATGACGCTCAGTGTTACATCTCGGTGGAATGAGTCTCTGGCTGAATGTACTCCTGTGCCTAACCAGTACTTTATGGAGTGGATGGGAGACATTGTCCAAGATCACATCTGTGCTGACCATTTAATTTCATTTTCTGAACTCAGATCTGTAACCGTCAATGCATAGCATTTCAAAAGCTCATTTAAATACTTCTTAAATGCTGTGTAGATACAGTGCCAGACCACACCACATGCTCAGGCAGTGATACCAGGTTTCCACCGTCTTATGCGTGAAGAAAAACCTCCTTAAATCCTCTTTAAATCTCCGGCCCATTAAGTTAAACCTGTTCACTGCAGTACAGAAAGCAATGGGTTGAGTGGTGGATGTGAGAAGCAACAAGCTGTAAGTGTAGGTATTTCATCACCAGTACTAGCCTGCAAAAGTGCCAAGAGGAGGGGCAAGGGTGTTAGGACCACAAGGATCACAAGACATAGGAGCAGACTTAGACCATTTGGCCCATTGAGTCTGCACCACAATTCAATCATGGCTGATTTACTATCCCTCTCAACCCCACTCTCCCATAACCTTTGAAACCCTTATTAATAAAGAACCTGCTCTGCTTTAAATATACCCAATAGCGTGGCCTGCACAGCCAACTGTGGTAATGCATTCCACAGATTCACCACCCTCTGGGTCAACAAATTCATCCTCATCTCTGTTCAAAAGGGATGTCCTTCTATTCTGAGGCTGTGCCTGCTGTGTGTGCAATACTTCAATATTTGAGTAAATATATATATATGTGTGTTTGGTTAAACATTCTTGTTTGTTTAAATAAAACAAACCTGAGATGGTGACTGACCTGTTAAAGGGCAGCAAGCCATTTGAACTAAAAAAGGCAGTGAATAAAAAATGCAGTCCAGCATGTGCAGAGATGTTGAGTTAAAAACAAGGCTGTAAATGGGTGATAATAATCATTAAAAATCAGAAATGGCTGGCTACATTGGAAAGAAGATTGAATTTTATTACACAATGGGTAATTGGCTCATGTATAGTGAGCTACTGGAATAGTATTTTGAAGCAAATGAAATAGCCGATGAGAAGCGTGTACCATTTTGCTAAGTGCATTAAGTTTAAAGCATACAGCTTGCTTCAAAGTTTGACTGCACTAACCAAGTCTGCACAAATGAGCTTGGATGATATTGTCAAAGTAACACAAGAACATTTAGAACCAAAGCCGTTGTTGATTGAAGAATACTTTAGGTCTCATAAGTGGAATCAAGAGGAAGAGGAGACGTACCTGAATTGAAGAGATCATCCGAGTATTTTAAGTTAGGTAATGGGCTTAATGATGCACTAAGAAATCATTTAGTTTGTGGAATCTCAAAAGAAAGCATTCAGAAACAGCTCCTAACTGAAGCGTAACTTGCATTCAAAAGAGTAGTTGAAATCGCTGTTTCAATGGAAACAGCGGACAGAGATGCAATTGAGTTGCAGTCAGGGATGAAAGCAAGTGTGAATAAAGTTGCAGCATCTAAACAGAACCCAGACTGGGTGAACAAATTGTGTTACCGTTGTGGCAGGGACACAAATACACCAAACAAACACAGGCTTAAAGGTGAAACTTGCACAAAATTTAACAAAGTAGGTCAAATACAAACAGCATGCAAGGCAGACGAAATTAAATGGTCTGCACAGGGAAGAGAAAAAGATAAAAAAAGTCAAGTTGCAGTTTCAAAAAGAGCACAAATCTGCATGCTGTTGATGAAAACTTAGATATTGATGAGATTGACACAGGACTGTAAAGCCTTGAGATTTACGATGCGAAAGCCAATAATAGACAAGCAATATGGTTTACACTAAAAGTGAACGGCAAATTAATTAGAATGGAATTGTACACTGGTTCAGCTGTTTTAGTCATTCTACAAAATGAATTTGAATGACATTTCAAAGGTACAAAGCTGAAGCCTGCCGATATCCAGTTAAGAACTTATACTGGAGTAAAGATAACTCCTGTGGGAGTGATGTTCGTAACTGTGAAATACAACAATCAACAAGCCACATGGAGCTTGTATGTGATGAAAACACAAGGATCAGCATTGCATAGTGGGGAAGGGGCGGTGGTGCACTATTCGTATGCCACATCTCCTGCAATGAAACCATCTGAAAGCAAATTAAGAAAGGTACTGGATGATGCCACAACCATTTCCATGCTGTGCACCATGAACTGTTGTCAAACAGAGGGCAAACAGGTGTTGATGCCAACCTCTGGGCCTATGGGGCTTAGGAAAGACCATGTTGCTCAGAGGAAACATGGAAGTGATAAAGACATTGGTGCGACTACAACAGTTTTTGTAGGCAACATATCCGAGAAAGCTTCTGATATGTTAACCAGATAGTTAATTGCAAAGTAGGACTCGGTTTTAAAGCTGGAAGAGAGGAGTTCAAGGAGCTTTAGGAACATTGTAAACATTCATTTTTTGTAAGTTTAAAGAACCAGACTCTACTCCTGCATGCATTAACGTTATTGCATGAACTTCAAGCAGGGAACAAAAAGCTGCCTGTAAAAGTAGATCCAAAGACCAAAGCCCCGCTGGACGAATGGAAGGCCAAACAGAAAGGAGTCAAAGGAAATATGAAAACAAAGGATTTGTCAGATGAGGAAACTAAGAGATCAGGTTGAAAAGGATTAATAACAGTATTCTCCAGTGAACTAAATGGACCTTCTGTCAGGCCACTGGAGCAGGGATCCAATCGCAAACCCAGTACTGTGCACAGGGTGTTATTAATTGAGTTATAAATCCTGAGGTGCAAACAAAGTCAGCATCAAAGTTCAGGCAGATATCAAATCATCCAGAGAAATCCAAAAACCAGAATTGGAAAACAGGCAGATTTGATATTCAGGCAGACAGAGTACAGATACAAATGTTGGAAAGGCTCAGGAAAATTCTTTGGCACAATCTGGCAACAATCAGGTGAAAACACAGGATGAAAATACGTTGAGCAATAAACAGAGAGGCAGATGATAGGTGGAGCACAATGAGACCCAGGTGGCAGCAATACAGGTAATAATGAGAAACAGGTGAGAGGCGGAGTACTCAGTAATACAGGGGCCGGAGTACAGCAGGAGCGGGGACAGGAGCACATGGCAATGCAATACCACAGACTGACAACAAGGGGGAAACACACAAAAAGACAGAGTTCAACTGGAGGTACTGACATCTTCCCAGGATCAAGATGCACAAACTAGAAGAAGAAAAGGGAGGGAAGAGATGGAGAGAAAGAAATAGAAAGTGATCCAGAGAGAGAAAAGGAGAAGAAAGGTGTTCAGAGCTGACATAACCACTTCCTGCAGTCTCAGGGTCAACCACCATGGAGGAGGCCTCAGAACCTGAGATCGTTCACAGCCACATGTCTCACCTGTCAAGCAGAGGGATCCCCTTTGTCAGGAAAGATGTTATTCCATAAGAGTAAGAAATCCTCTTTGGCAATTAAATCCTTAGGCCTGAATGGGACAATTTAAAATTTACCATGCTGTGAATATCTATATGGTAGTTGTCTTATATAGTATACTGTGTACATGGTTGAGATGCAGTCTCTATTGAGTTGGAGTTCATAGCTAAGCAGGGAGGAGTGTCGTGTATTTAATATTTCAATGATATTTGAGTATGTGTGTGTGTATGTATATTATATATAGTTTGATTAAGCATTCTTTTTAGTTTAAATAATTCATGATGGGCTATATGTAAAAGTATATGAATTGCATGCGTCAACACGCTACCACTGACATGTACATGCCTTGCTTGAAATAAACTCAAAGTTAGACCTACATTTCAGACTCCCGCGTCATCCTTTGAATTAGTTTAAGATTTTGAAGTTACAAAGCATAACAGTACCCTCCTGCTCTAGACTCCCCAACTATAGGATACATCCTCTCCATGACCACTCTATCCAGGCCTTTCAATATTTGATAGGTTTCAATGAGATCCTGCCTCTCTCCTCTAAACATGACACTTCCCTAAACTATATTTCCCTATTGTCACTTCTTTGCATGTTCCCCTTTTATGTCTTAGTCATTCTGCAGACTCACTGCCTCCTCAGCACTACCTACTCCTTTGTATCATCAGCAAACTTGGCCACAAAGCCATTGATTATGTCATCCAAATCATTAACATATAAAGTGAAATGTAGCAGTCCCAACAGAGACCCCTGTGGGATTATATTAGTCACTGGCAGCCAATAAGAAAAGGCCTACTTTCATTCCCCACTTATTGCCTCCTGCTAGTCAGCCAATCTTCAGTGCATGCCAGTGTCTTTCAAAATCAGAATCAGGTTTATTATCACCCAGCATATGTCATGAAATTTGTTGTTTTTCAGAAGGAGGCAATGAGTGAGGACTAAAGGGAGCCTATTCTTATCTACTGTGAAGATGAAGCCACACTCAGTTTGGAGGAGCAACACCTTATATACCGGCTGGGTAGCCTCCAACCTGATGGCATGAACATTGACTTCTCTAACTTCCGTTAATGCCCCTCCTCCCCTTCTTAGCCCATCCCTGATATATTTAGGTTTTTTTTCCCCCTTTTTTTCTCTCTTTCTGCCCGTCATTCTGCCTGTTCTCCATCTCCCTCTGGTGCTCCCCTCCCCTTTTCTTTCTCCCTAGGCCTCCCGTCCCATGATCCTTTCCCTTCTCCAGCTCTGTATCCCTTTTGCTAATCACCTTTCCGGGTCTCAGCTTCACCCCACCCCCTCCGGTCTTCTCCTATCATTTTGCATTTTCCCCTCCCCCTGCTACTTTCAAATCTCTTACTATCTTTCCTTTCAGTTAGTCCTGACGCAGGGTCTCGGCCCGAAACGTCGACAGTGCTTCTCCTTATAGATGCTGCCTGACCAGCTGTGTTCCACCAACATTTTGTGTGTGTTGCTCCTATTCTTATTGGCTGTTTTCCCAATCTGCCTGCATATTAAAATCCCCCATGTCATTGTCCTTTTTACTTCCCTTTTCTATCTTCCATTCTAAACTGTACCCTACATCTGGGCTACTGTTCAGAGGTCTGTATATAACTTCTTTCATGGTCTTTTTATACTTGCAGTTTTCTGATTCCAATCTTCTGTCATCTCTATCTAATGATTTGATTTCATTTTTTACCAATAGAGACACCCCATCCCCTCTGTCTATCTGCCTGTTCTTTTGATACCATGTGTATCCATGGATGTTAAGTTTCTAACTATGATCCGCTTTCAGCCACGTCTCAGTGATGCCCACATCATACCTGCCAATCTCTACATGCCTTCCAATATAACATCTTCAGTCCTGTCACAAACAAGAGAAAATCTGCATCTTCAATGCTGTATGCATTACTCTTTACAATTTTGCCCTTATGCTACCAGAAGTTAAATTCTTATTCCTTTCTAAACTACACACTGCCTCTACTTGCATACCAGCTACCTCATCACTCCAGTTGCCATCTCCCTACCAAATTGGTGGTCATTGGTGAGTACAGAAGAGAAACTAGGGTGTTTTGAAGAGAACAGTCCCTTTGGAGTGTTTAAGGGGAGGCTACCTGTGTCTTTTCATAGAATTCCATTAAAGGTCACAGAAACTCCATCTGAAATCTGTTGTTTTTGCATTATTTGTGAAGACTTACTCATACTGTATATGTGACCACAGGTGTGTCTTCAACATCAAAGTCTGCTGTGGCACATATACAGTGCCTATATAAAGCATTCACCCCCCCCCCCCCCCCGCCAACTTGGAAAGATTCATGTTTTATTGTTTTACATCATTCATTCACAGTGGATTTAATTTGGCTGTTTTGACACTGATCAACAGAAAAAAACCTTTTTCGAGTCAAAGTGAGAACAAATTTCTACAGATTGGTCTAAATTTATTACAATTATAAAACACAAAATAATTGATTGCATAATTATTCACCCCCTTTGAGTCAGTATTTAATGGATGCAACTTTGGCAGCAATTACAGCCTTGAGTCTGTGTGGATAGGTCTCTATTAGCTTTACACATCTGGACACTGCAATTCTCCCCATTCTTGTTTACAAAACTGCTCAAGCTCTGTCAGATTGCATGGGGATCATACGTGAACAGACCTTTTAAAGTCCAGCCACAAATTCTGGACTCTGACCTGGCCACTGCAGGACATTTACTTTGTTGTTTTTAAGCCATTCCTGTGTAGACTTGGCTTTATACTTGAGGTCTTTGTCTTGCTGAAAAACAAACCTTCCCCCAAGTTGCAGTTCTCTTGTAGACTACATCAGGCATTCCCTGTATTTTACTACATTCATTTTACCGTCTACCTTCACAAGACTTCCAGGGCCTGCTGCAGTGGAGAAACCCCACAGCATGATGCAGCCACCACCGTGCTTCAAGGGAGGGATGATGTGATTTTGATGATATGCGGTGTTTGGCTTACGCTAAACATAGCATTTAGTCTGATGGCCAAAAGGTTCAATTTTGGTTTCATCAGACCATAGAACCCCCTTCCAGCTGACTCCAATCTCTCACGTGCCTTCCGGCAAACTCTAGCTGAGATTTCATGTGAGTTTTTATCTCTTTGCCTCTCTCCCATAAAGAAGCACCCAGGCAAGAGGCTCCCATCTCAGCCACTGGAGCTTGTAACTCCTCCACAGTTGTCATAGGTTTCTTGGTTACCTCCCTCACTAGTCCCCTTCTTGCATGGTCACTCAGTTTTTGAGGGCAGCTTACTCTAGGCAGATTTACAGCTGTGCCATATTCTTTCCATTTTTTGATGATTAACTTAACTGTTCTCCAAAGGATATTCAGTGACTTGGAAATTTTCTTGTACCCATCTCCTGACTTTTGCTTTTCAATAACCTTTTTCACAGAGTTGATTGGAGTGTTCTTTTTCCAGGATACTGACTCACCAGCAGTTGGACTTTATAGCTACAGGTGTATTTTTACAACAATCATTTAAATAATTATGTGACTTCTAATGACAATTAACTGCACCAGTGATGAGTTAGTGTGTCATATTAAAGGGGTGAATACTTATGCAATCAATTATTTTTGTATTTTATATTTAAAATCAATTCAGATCACTTTGTAGAGATCTGTTTTCACTTTGACACAAAAGAGTCTTTTTCTGTTGATGATTGTCAAGAAAAGACAAATTAAATCATTGTGGTTCAATGCTGTAAAACAATAAAACATGAAAACTTGAAAACATGACAGGAGGTGAATGCCTTTTATAAATGCTCTATATATCTAGGTTGCCTAAGAATTTTGCACAGTACTGTATTTGCCAATGTGAAGTGGAGAGCGAGTTTGTCAATCTGGTGGGAGCAAAGGTTGTTGGGATTAAGAATGGAGAGCCGCGGGAGGGGTCTGGGACAGGTGGTAGAGAAGGGGTGCTAAGGGTGGGGCATGGTGTTGGTGCAGGCATGCCCAGCACTGAGAAACCAGGCAAGGCAATTTGATTACAAACAATTGGTTTATTGATCATTACAGAATGTCTCTCTGGTGCTTCCCGCTCCCTCTCCTTTCTCCCTTCCCCTTTCCCCAACCATGATTCTCCTCTCCCTGACCCCCTTCCCACTCTCAGCCCACATCAGAATCAGCTTTATCATCACTCACATATTTCAAGACATTTGTTTTTTTTAGCGACAGCAGTACAATGCAATACATAAAATTACTACATTATGCTTTAAAAGTCTTATAAGACTGTTGAACAGTACTCTATATCATTGTAAAGAATTAGAGACACTTCACAAAAAGCATTTGAAACAGTGCCACATGAAAGGTTAAATAACACAAACAAAAACTTGTTAAAGAGGTCAGTTTAAAGATCAAATCTTCTTTGGGAACAGAAGTGGAAGGTGACAGGAAGAAAATATTGGAGGCACTCTTATTCAAGAATAGCAGCAGGAAGAAGCCAGATAATTGCAGGTTAGTGCATGTAATGTCAGTGGTAGGAAAATTATGGGAAAAACTCTGAGGTTCAGAATTAAAGAAAGAATATCAGCCTGGCTTTTTTAGGAGGAGAATCTTTTTAACAACTTAGTTAAACTTTCCGGCAGAGTAACAAGTTGCATTGATGATGGGATTGAATTGGCACAGTCTACATCGGTAAGGCCTTTGATGAAGTCAGGGGACACTGTCATTGGAAAGTGACTTGGAGATGGGATCTGGAGGGTTGCGGTTGAGGACTTGTTTTTGGGATTAGAACTCACAGAGATTGGAACTAGGACCCGTGATATTGTGGTATTTAATGATTGGGAGGTGAATGAAATAAATACAATGTGTAATTCACAATGACACAAGAATTGGTTTTACAATTGATTATGAGGTGGATAGTCAACAGCGTCAGTTGAATTTGATTGGTTAGGTGGGTTAAGACGTATTGGTAAATTGGTTTATTATTGAACATGTACTGAAGTAGAGTGAAAAAATTTGATTTGCATGCCATCCGTAAAGATAATTTCATCACAACAATGCATTGAATGAATACAAGGGGAAACAATAACAGAAATCAGAGTAAAGTATTACAATTACAGAAGAAGTGTAGTGTAGACAGACATTAAGGTATGTACATTAGGTGTATTTCTATAGTTTTATGACAGTGAGGCTGTGCTTGAGCCTGGTGGTAGATGCTTTTGTATCTTCGGCCTAGTGAGAGGAGTTAGAAGAAAAATGTGTGAAATGGAAGGGATCTTTGATTATGTTGACATCATTGTCAGATCAGTGAGAAGTGTAAACAGAGTCCGGCGACTGGAGCATGTGATGAAGGCTGGAGGCTGGAGTATGTGACATGCTGAGCTGCATCCTCAACTTTGCAGTTTCTTGCAGTCTTGGGATTGCCTATTGACAACAGCTCCACCTTCAGTGCCGTAACTCCAAGCAAAGTCACCTCCAAACTTCTTGGCCGAGTCATCTGATATTTGAAAGCAGAGGCTGATAGGTTCTTGATTCGTTAGCATCTCAGAGGTTAAAGGGTGAAGGTGGGATAATGGGGTTAAGAGGGAAAAGAAACAGTCATGATCCAATGGAGGAGCAGACTTGATGGGCCCAACGTCCTAATTACGCTCTTATGGTCTAAAAACCCTTTGCAGCTGGATTCTTGCCTTCCTAAGCAACAGACCACAAGCAGTAATGGTAGGGAACGACACCTCCATCCTGATTATCTTGAACACTAATGTCCCTCTAGGGCTTTGTCTTCAACCTCTTACTCTACTCTCTGTACATTCACAAATGTGTGGCCAGCTTCAGCTCTAATTCCATCTACAGGTTTGCAGATGATTGTTATAAAACTATTGAATGATCCTTTCATATGATAGGATGAATTTCTGACCTCACAATCTACCTTTTACTGTAGGTGCCTTTCCTGTCCAGATTCTCCAGAGATGAGCGTACGTTCAAGGAGAAGGTGTTTTCTGTGGACCTGTTTCAACAGTAGGTGAATGGCAGTGGGTTGAAACTGTCTGGAAAGCTGGAGTTGATGCATGTCATGACCAGCTTCTTGAAGCACTTCATGATATTAGATATTAGAGCCACTGGGCTATGGTCTTTGAGGCATATTACCGTATTGTTCTTGGGTACTGGGATGATAGTGGTCTTCCTAAAGCAGGTGGGGACCTCAGATTGAAATAGGGAGAAGTTAAAATGTCTGCCAATACCCTTGCCAGATGGTTTTGCGGGATCTAAGGACTCTATCCAGGCCAGATGCTTTCCACAGGTTCACTCTCTGGAAGACTGATCTAATATCTGCAATGTGACTCTGGGGACAGGCACATTGAAGGCTATCAGAATAGGTGGTGACATTTCATTCCCCTTCCCTTCAAAACATGATTTCAGATGGATCAAGATTAGATGGAATTTAATCCTGAACATGTGAGATGATACAATTTGGCAGGAATAATAAAGCAAGGACAGGCAAAATGAATGGTAGGACCCTAGGAAATACTGAGGAACAGAGGGCACTTGGTATATATCCAAGGATCTCTGAAGGCAGCAGCATGTTCTGGTAGTTAATAAGGTATGCCTTCATTAGCTGAGGCACAGAATAGAAGAGCTGGGAGGTTATGCCTGACATGGACTGTTTCAGCTAGGAGGAGAAGCTGGATTGGTTGCTTGCTTTCCTGGAAGCAGAAAAGTCTGATGAGGGAATTGATTGAGGCATAAAAATGTAAAAAAGTCAGAGATAAAGTGGCTAATGAGAAACTTCCAGCCTTTGTGGAGGGCATAGGTTTGAGTTAAGGGGGTTGAAATGGATTTAAGGAAGAATTAGAGTCATAGAAAACTACAGCACAGAAAAAGCCTATCTAGTCCATACTGAACCTCTTAAACTGTCGAGGAATGACTTCTTGTGGGGCTGGTTCAGATCTGGAAGATGCTGCCTGGTGGAGTGATATAGGTGGAGGCAGCTACCCTCATATGATTTAATAAATATTTTGGTGAACATTTGAAGAACCTTATGGAAAAGGTTGTGGCCAAGTGTTGGAAATGAGATTAGTACAAATAGGTACTTGATGGCTGTCATGTACAGTGTGGGACAAAGGCCTCTTTCCATGCGATGTAGCTCTATGGCTCTATATTCAGGGAAGCACCAGAATGGAGAAGCTGACTGACCACGTGGAAATCTCAACCAGGTGAAAATCAGCTTCTAAGTTAACCTGTAAAGTCTTGAATGATGGAACTTCATGAAGACCAAATTTATGGAGACAGACAATGCAATAGTTTTATGGCAGTGAGGTACCAGTTGTGCTTGAGCCTGGTGGTAGATGATTTTGTATCTTCAGCCCAGTGGGACGAGGTAGAAGAAAAAATGTGTGAGATGGAAGGGGTCTTTGATTATGTTGACATCTTTATCAGATCAGCAAGAAGTGTAGACAGAGTCTACGTGATTACAGACAACATGTTCTGGCACAATTGTGATGATAAGGATGGTCAGACACCTGGCACATCTGAGCAATTGGAGAGTGACATTAGAGCACTTCAGGTTCTGTTGAAATTGTGGAATTGTGTTCACGCTTGAGACCAGCACTGAAGCTTGGCTTTGCTCTTGGTACCCAGTGAGGGATTGTTCCTGAGAACATGAGCAGTGACTCATGTCAGTGACTCAGTCAGCTCCCTGACACGAATGAGATGAAGGTATTTTGTTAGGATGCCTCAAACTGACAAACTAATCAAGTCAAGTCAAGTCACTTTTATTATCATTTCGACCATAACTGCTGGTACAGTGCATAGTTAAAATGAGACAACGTTTTTTCAGGACCGTGGTGTTACATGACACAGTACAAAAACTAGACTGAACTATGTAAAAAACAACACAGAGAAAGCTACACTAGACTACAGACCTACACAGGACTGCATAAAGTGCACAAAAACAGTGCCGGCATTACAATAAATAATAAACAGGACAATAGGGCAAGGTGTCAGTCCAGGCTCTGGGTATTGAGGAGTCTGATAGCTTGGGGGAAGAAATTGTTACATAGTCTGGTCGTGAGAGGAATTGGTCAAAGGGAGCCCGCGCATTGGACACAATGTCGTAAACTACGTTGAACAGATATAATACTGTATTCGTGTAAAACAAATACTGGGATTACAGATAGTTTAACAGCATTTGCATGAATAGACTATTTAACACAACCTCAGGGCAGGCAAAAGTACTTTACAACTGATAAGGGACTTGAGGAAATTCCTTAGTGTTGTCATTTCAGAGGATCTGTCCTGGGCCCATTACAAAAAAAGAACTGCAGCTCTGTTACTTCCTTGAAAGTTTGCAAAGATTCGGCATGCCTGGGCAACTTCAATAAATTTCAATAGATGTGCAGTAGAGAGTATATTGACTGGTTGCGTCATGGACTGGTATGGAAACGCCAGTGCTCTCGAATAAAAAATAGTGGATACAGCCCAGTCCTTCACAGGTAAAGCCCTCCCCGCCGTTGAGCACATCCACACAGAGCGACGTGGTGGGAGAGCAGCACCCATCGTCAGGGATGCCCACCATCCAGGCCATGCTGTCTTCTCAGAGCTGCCATCAGGAAAGAGGTGAAGGAGCCCCAGAACCCACACCACCAGGTTCAAGAACAGTTATTACCCCTCACTCAACCTCACTCACCCCATCACTGAGCAACCTATGGACTCACTTTCAAGGACTCTATCTCGTATGCTCAATACTTATTGCTTATTTATTTATTTATTCATTTTCTTTTTGCACTTGCTGTCTTTTGCACGTGGGTTGTTTGTCCGCCCTGTTTAGTGCAGCATTTCACCGATTCTATTGTGTTTCTTTGTATGCAAGAAAAAAAAAATCTCAGGGTCCTGTATGGTGACATACACAGCATGTACTTTGATAAGAAATTTACTTTGAATTTAACTTTCTGAGTATTCACACTGGCAAAGCCAAATGTACCGCAGACCAGTGGGTACAATAGAAAACCAGAAGCAGCAGTTAATTAATTCATTCATTCCATTGTCTGAATTTTTTGTGGCAGAAGGCTAAAACTTGAATCACAGGTCTGGTTGTTGATGGAATCAGTGTGATTGCAATGCCCCCAGTAATTGTTTAAAATTGGCAAGCCAAGATTTTCTTTATGTTCTCACTGGATCTGTAAGTGATGGAAAAATGCTGATAATGGAGAGCAGGGGTCCAGGAATGATTCCCCTTTTGATTTTCACTTCCTCCTACTCTGTTCATCAGAGTGTTTCCTGCAGGGAAAATTGTAAAATGAAGATAAAAGGACTGATCTGTTATTGAATCATAAATACGTGAAGGAAAAGACATTAATGGCAGCTTCAGCCAAAGTGAAAAAGCAAAAAGACTTTTCAGACATCATAGCTATACAAAGCACATAGGAAATGCGAAGAGTGTGTTTACCAGTTCTTAATTATAAAGTAAATCTGTCTCACAGAGAGCCTAGAGACAGGGACTGAGCCATGCTCAGCAGGATGTTAGTGTAGTGGTGTGCTACACGCAGCGCTAAAATAACGACACGGAGTCGGTAAACTGCAGTTAAAGAAAGATTTTATTCGAACTTCACAGCCTTGCTTTAAAGCCTCCCTGATCCCGCCCTCCCCGGGCGCGGATGCTGTGGGGGCACGTACTCACAATCCCCCGCAGGCTTTTCCCTTTGTTGGTGAAGCAGACCTGGCGTCCTTTTGGGACTGGCCTTTGTGCCGGCGCGCTGGCTATTTGTGAGCCGGTTCGAGTGCGCTAGGAAGTGGGTCGCCACATAACCCCCCCCCCCCCAGAACCGGCGATACACCCCCCAATGTCCACAGTCTGGGCCGGAACCTGTTTGGGAGGTCGGCCTCTGCGCCGAGGCGCCGGAATCTCGACCGGTTGCGCCAAGTCCACATGGGCTGGTTTGAGTCGGTCCACCATGAAAACCTCCTCTCTCCCCCCAACGTCCAGCACGAACGTGGACCCATTGTTCCTGAGCACCGTGAACGGACCCTCGTAGGGCCATTGCAGCAGTGGCCGATGCTCGCCCCTTCGTACAAACACAAACTTACAGTTCTGCAGGTCTTTGGGTACGCAGGTCGGGTTCTGCCCACGCTGCGAAGTGGGTATGGGGGCCAGGTTGCTGAGCCTTTTGCGTAGTCTGCCCAGGACTGCTGCGGGTTCTTCCTCTTGCCCCCTTGGGGCTGGTATGAACTCCCCGGGGACGACCAGGGGTGCGCCATATACCAACTCAGCCGACGAGGAGTGCAGATCGTCTTTGGGCACCGTGCGGATTCCGAGTAGGACCCAGGGAAGCTCGTCCGCCCAGTTGGCTCCTCTCAGGCGGGCCATGAGAGCCGACTTTAGGTGAGGGTGGAAACGCTCCACTAGTCCGTTCGACTGTGGGTGGTAGGCAGTGGTGTGGTGCAGCTGAGTCCCCAAAAGGCTGGCCATAGCTGACCACAGGCTGGAGGTGAACTGGGCGCCTCTGTCGGAGGTAATGTGGGCTGGTACACCAAAGCGGGACACCAAGGTGGCGATCAGTGCCCGGGCGCAAGATTCGGAGGTGGTGTCGGTGAGCGGGACCGCCTCTGGCCATCTTGTGAACCGGTCCACAATAGTCAGGAGGTGACGCGCTCCACGTGACACTGACAGGGGGCCCACGATATCCACATGAATGTGGTCGAAACGCCGGTGGGTGGGGTGGAACTGCTGCAGCAGAGCTTTGGTGTGCTACTGCACCTTGGCCGTCTGGCAGTGCATGCACGTTCTGGCCCATTCACTGACCTGTTTGCGGAGTCCGTGCCAAACGAACCTGCTGGAGACCATCCGGACAGTTGTCCTAATGGAGGGGTGCACCAGGTTATGAATGGAGTCGAAAACGCATCGCCGCCAAGGTGCCGGGACAACAGGATGGGGTTGGCCAGTGGCGACGTCACAGAGTAGGGTCCTCTCACCCGGGGCCACGGGGAGGTCCTGGAGCTGCAAACCGGAGACTGCAGTTCTGTAACTTGGGATCTCCTTGTCTGCCTGCTGCGCCTCCACCAGCGTTTCATAGTCTACCCCCTGGGAAAGGGCATGAATGTTAGGGCGAGAAAGCGCGTCTGCCACGACATTGTCCTTACCCGAGACGTGCCGGACATCCGTCGTGTATTCGGAGATGTAGGACAGATGGTGCTCCTGGCGGGACGACCAGGGATCGGATGCTTTCATGAACGTGAAGGTAAGTGTTTTGTGGTCCGTGAACACGGTGAAGGGCCGACCTTCTAAGAAGTACCTGAAATGCTGGATTGCCAGGTATAGCCCCAACAGTTCCCAGTCGAAAGCACTGTATTTGAGCTCGGGTGGTTACAGGTGTTTGCTGAAAAACGCCAGGGGTTGCCAGCGACCCGCGATGAGTTGTTCCAGTACCCCACCGACTGCCATGTTAGATGCATCCACTGCGAGGGTGGTAGGGACGTCCATTAGGGGGTGCACTAGCATCACGGCATTTGCCAAGGCTTCTTTGGTTTTAATGAAAGCAGCGGTGGACTCCCCGTCCCAGGTAGTGTCCTTGCCCGGACCCGACATCAGGGCGAACAGGGGGCGCATGATTCGGGCAGCTGAACGGAGGAAGCGGTGGTAGAAATTGACCATACCTACGAATTCCTGAAGGTCTTCGATTGTGGTGGGTCGGGGTAAATGGCAGACCGCGTCTACCTTAGCGGGCAGAGGGGTTGCCCCGTCTTTAGTAATCCTGTGGCCCAGGAAGTCAATGGTGTCGAGTCCGAACTGGCATTTGGCCGAGTTGATTGTTAGACCGTACTCACTCAACCGGGCATAGAGTTGACGGAGGTGGGACAGATGCTCCTGACGACTGCTGCTGGCTATGAGGATGTCGTCCAAATAGATGAACGCAAAGTCCAGGTCCCGTCCCACCGTGTCCATTAGCCGCTGGAACGTCTGTGCGGCATTCTTCAGGCCGAACGGCATGCGGAGGAACTCGAAAAGGCCAAACGGGGTGATGAGAGCCGTTTTGGGGACGTCGTCCAGATGCATCAGGATTTGATGGTATCCCCGGACAAGGTCTACCTTGGAAAAGATCCGTGCGCCGTGCAGGTTTGCTGCAAAGTCCTGAATGTGCGGCACAGGGTAGCGGTCCGGTGTGGTAGCCTCGTTCAGCCTGCGGTAGTCACCGCATGGTCTCCAGCCCCCTGTCGCTTTGGGCACCATGATCAGGGGGGAGGCCCATGGGCTGTCGGACCGCCGGATGATCCCCAATTCCCCCATCCTCTTGAACTCCTCCTTCGCCAGTCGCAGCTTGTCCGGGGGAAGCCGCCGAGCACGGGCGTGGAGGGGTGGTCCCTGGGTCAGGATGTGGTGCTGTACGCCGTGTCGGGGCATGGCTGCTGTGAACTGCGGTGCTAGAACCGATGGGAAATCCGCCAGGACTCTGGTGAAGTTGTTGTCGGACAGTGTGATGGAGTCGAGGTGTGGGGCTGGCAACTGGGCTTCTCCCAGGGAGAACGTCTGAAAGGTCTCGGCGTGTACCAGTCTCTTCCTGGGCAGGTCGACCAGCAGGCTGTGAGCCCACAAAAAATCTGCACCCAGAAGCGGTTGGGCTACGGCGGCCAGTGTAAAGTCCCACGTGAACTGGCTGGAGCCGAACTGTAGCTGCACCTGACGGGTGCCATAGGTCCTTACTGTGCTGCCGTTCTCGGCCCTCTGGGGGGGCCCCGGTGCCCTGCTGTGGGTGTCGTAACTCGTCAGAGGTAAGACGCTGATCTCGGCACCGGTGTCGACCAAAAAACGGTGTCCAAAAATGTCCAAAAAGAAATGTCTCTTGTCCCAGACATACAGGAGGCTATCCCGATGGCCAGCCACTGTAGCCATCAGCGGCGGCTGGCCCTGGCGTTTTCCGGGAACTTGCAGGGCAGGCTACAGCGGCGGGCTTCTGTCCCCACCACTGGTGGTAGAAGCACCATTATTCATTGGTCTCCTCACCCCTGTCTCTGGGGTTAGCGGGCTCTGTGGCCGGGCCTTGTCTGGTTTGCTGCTGGGAGTGTGGCCTGGTGATCTGTGCGACGGACCTTCTTGGCATTCCACAGCAAGTCCGCCCGGGTTGCCACCTTCCAGGGGTCGCTGAAATCCGCGTCGGACAGCAGCAGGCATACGTCCTCGGGCAGCTGCTCCAGGAATGCCTGCTCAAACATGAGGCAGGGTGTGTGTCCGCCGGCCAGAGACAACATCTCATTCATTAAAGCCAATGGAGGGCTGTCTCCCAAACCATCCAGGTGCAGTAAACGGGCAGCCCGCTCATGCCGTGAGAGTCCGAAAGTCCTAAGGAGCAGGGCTTTGAATTCTGTGTACTTGCCGTCCGCTGGGGGAGACTGTATGAACTCCTCAACCTAGGCCGCTGTGTCCTGGTTGAGGGAGCTCACCACGTAGTAGTAACGTGTGTCCTCTGAGGTTATCTGCCGAACGTGGAATTGGGCTTCTGCTTGCTGGAACCACAGGCGAGGTCGCAGCGTCCAGAAGCTTGGCAGTTTCAACTAAACCGCATGAACAGATGCGGCGTCATTCATCTCCAGTCCAAAAATTGTTTGGACCATCGGGGTCACCAATTGTAGCGGTGTGCTACACGCAGCGCTAAAATAACGACACGGAGTCGGTAAACTGCAGTTAAAGCAAGATTTTATTCGAACTTCACAGCCTCGCTTTAAAGCCTCCCTGATCTCGCCCTCCCCGGGCGCGGATGCTGAAGGGGCACGTACTCACAATCCCCCGCAGGCTTTTCCCTTTGTTGGTGAAGCAGACCTGGCACCCTTTTGGGACTGGCCTTTGTGCCGGCGCGCTGGCTATTTGTGAGCCGGTTCGAGTGCACTAGGAAGTGGGTCGCCACATTAGCATGGATTTGCTGAGTGCTGCTGGGTCAGAGATGGGAAGTTTGTTATACAGACTTTAGCACCCTTGGATCTACACAGTGCTGGAATTATGATTCACAAGTGTTGAATGCAGGACAAGTACAAAATATGAGCTCCTAACTCAGTAACATGATTTCAATATTAAGGCAGATATACACCACTTTTTATTGCCTTAGCTCACTTCTGCAGACCCAAGTTCGTAGACAACTAGCAGCAGATGAAAGCAGCTGACAGAATTTAAGGTAATGTCTGCACCTCTTCAGAGTGAGGTTGCCTTTGTTCATTCTGCAGGTGGAAGCCAGGCCAGAGACAGTCAAAGGGATTGAGTGAACTCGGCCTTTTCTCCTTGGAGCGACGGAGGATGAGAGATGCCCTCATAGAGGTGTATAACATGATGAGAGGCATTGATCATGTGGATAGTCAGAGGCTTTTTCCCAGGGCTGAAATAGCTAACATGAGAGGGGACAGGTTTAAGGTGCTGTGGAGTAGGTACAGAGGAGATGTCAGGGGTAAGTTTTTTTATGCAGAGAGTGGTGAGTGCGTGGAATGGGCTGCCAGCAACGGTGGAGGAGGCAGATACAATAGGGTCTTTTAAGAGACTCTTGGATAGGTACATGGAGCTTAGAAAAATAGAGGGCTATGGGTAACCCGAGGTAATTTCAAAAGTAAGTACATGTTTGGCACAACTCTGTGGGCCGAAGGGCCTGTATTGTGCTGTAGATTTTCTATGTTTCTATAACATTTTGGTTCTTAGACATAGTCAGTGAGGTAGGGAGGAGAGGAATGATCCCTAACCAAAAGCAATCCAGAGTCAAGAAGCTGTGGGAGATGATTGTGGTGAGCTACATATACCTGTCTGGACACGCGCACCCCCCCCCCCCCCCCGCTGACTGCTCCTGTGGCTCCTCCCACAGACCCCGGTCTAAAGACGATTGAGGCCTGAGCCTGGCCTCTCTGTCTCCAGGATGTAGTATGGTGGTCAACCACTGCTTGTTCCTTCTTCCAGTCAATAAAAGCCGATATCTCACCTTTACGTCTCAGAGTGAGTTATTGATGGTGCATCAATGATGACAATTGAGACAAGAATGCCAGGAATGTAAAACAGAATTGTAAGCCTCTGATACTGCTCCTCTCAATAAGCTCACTATATACAAACAATTTTGATAAGACTCCTGACATAAATTTAGGAAAGGCACCAGAAGCTTCCTGACATACTTACAGTATGTGCCTCACATCAGAAATTTTTGCAGATTTGGCACGTCATTTAAAACACTGACAAACTTCTATAGATGCACAGTGACTGGTGGCATCATGGCCTGATACTGAATCACCAATGTCGAAGAACAGAAAAGCTGATAGAATGTAGTGGGTGTGGCCCCAGTCCATCAGAGGAAAAGCCCTCCCCACCAGTGAGCACATCTACAAAGAGCACCACAACAAGAAAACAGCATCCATCATCAAAGGCCCCTACCATCAAGGCCACGTTCTCTTCTTGCTCACTTTCGGGGCGCCATCGAAAGGCAAGCAGCTCTGACAGACGCATCACATACTCCCATTTCAATCTGCTATAGCTGAGAACCACCACTACATCCAAGGTCTACACAGTTAGTAATGCTGTTTCAATGTGGTTAAACTATCTATTACTACTTAAAGTCGATCAGACTCTGGTCGCAGGTGCACTTCCCCTTTAAGGCAACAGAAGAGAGGATGCCAAGCTGGACTAAAAGCTCGTTTAAGAAGACGTGGCTTTTGAATCCCAATACCGACCACCTTGCTGGCAAACGTACAGTCTCTGGCAAATAAAATTGAAGATCTCAGAGCTAGTGTGCTGTGCCAGAGGGACATTTGGACCTCTTGCGCCTTTTGTTTCACGGATTGTGGGTTAACCCCTTCCATTCAGGATCCAGCGATTTAGATCGATGGATTCTCAAAACATGGCCAAGATAAGACTGCTGTGGAGGAGTGTGCTTCAAGATCAATTCCTCGTGGTGTACATACGTGGCAGTGCGGTCCCTGTCCTATTCACCAGACCTGGAGCACCTCACCGTCCAGTGCCGTCCATTTTACCTGCCGCAGGAGATTTCAGCAATTATTTTGGTGGCAGTGTACATCCCACCACAGGCCAATGTCAAGCAGGCTTGAGACAAACTGAGTGATGTGATCAACAGGCATGAAACAGCACATCATCATGCCTTCCCCATCAGTTTGGAGAATTTTAACCAGGACAGCCTGAAGAAGTCTCTAAATAATTATTACCAACACATCACTCATAGTACCAGAGGAACCAGCACACTGGACTACTGTTACACCACCATCAAGAATGCCTACTGTGCTATTGCACGCCCACACTTCGGGAAGTCTGATCTCCTGGCTGTACTTCTACTCCCTGAGTATAGGCAGAGACTGAAGACTGCACCACCAGCAGTGAGGACCAAGAAGGTATGAACAAGGGAAGCAGAGGAGTGCTTACAGGCCTGCTTCAAATCGGTAGACTGGACTGTATTCAGGGATTCATTTTTGAGTCTGAATGAGTCTGAACATACCCAAATCAAAAGCCACTAATGAACCAGGAGGTTCATAGTTTGCTGAGGGCTAAAGTTGTGTCATTCAAGTCTGGCGACCCAGGTTTGTACAAGTAAATCAGGTATGACTTATGGAGAGCTGTTTCAAGAGCAAAGAAACAATATTGGTGAGTTTTCCGTGCAGCAGCAACATAATTTTGGATCCAACAAGTCCACTTCCTTTAGGAAAGATAACTGGCCACTATTAGGGTGGTAACCATGGAGTCTGTGCTCAACACCATTGAAATCGTTGTACGTTGCTCAATGTCCAAACCTGTTCTAGTTCTCTTATCTTCCTTCACCATTATCCAACTAGCTCTCCGAATCTCTAAGATGGGAATGAATCACATGAATCACCTCTCAATATTACCCTACCAACCTACATTCTTCCTTTCAGATAGCCGGGTATTAACCAGGGAGAGAAGATACTTATTCACCCACAGATCAGTGACTCTTTGGAATTTGTTCTTTGTCCCAATTGTTATCAGTCTAACTCAGAGATTGTCAGCTTTATGGACATTGAGGGAATCACAGGATGGAGTTAGAGCAAGAAATGACAAAGGAAACGAGGTCAACATTAGCCATGAATAGTGGAGTAGCATGTCCAGTTGAATAGCCTTGGGAAGCAGACCCTTCAGCCCATCAAATATGTGCCATATATCAATCACCTATTTGCATTAGTCTGATTTTATTCTCCCTACATTCCCATCAACTGCCCCACCTCTGGAACTCATCTATACATTAGGGGCAATTTATAGTGGCCAATTAACTCTCCGACAGGAAACGGGAGTACCCAGAGGACACCCACACAGCCACAGGGCCCACCACATCCCACCACAGGCCAATGACAAGCAGGCTTGAGACAAACTGAGTGATGTGATCAACAGGCATGAAACAGCACATCATCATGCCTTCCCTCCCAGTCCAATACTTTGTTTTTCCAATCCAGACACTGACTATTGTACTTCTCTGCCTTCTGATACCAGACTTCATATCCCGATGCCCTTGAAGGGCACCCATTCCTGCCTGGCACCCTTTACACACTGGATCATGTGAAGTATTGGCTTTGTGCGCTAGTAATGTTCAATAGCAGACAATGGTGTAGTTGTAGTGGTGTCCCCTGTGATTTACTGTCCTGCAGCAAGCTGACTACTCAATGTGCATAAAGAGCAGTATTTCTGCATTTCAGCTGTGGTGCAGCCAGTTTACCCTGGGCAGATAATTGAATTACAGCCAACTGTGTAGATTTCCTGATGAGGGTCTTTAAAATATCGCATAAGACCCGCAAAAACATCTTCACTTGATGTTGAGAGAGGTTCTAACGACCTTAATTTAAAAGTGAACGCTGTGTTACTCTGCCTTTTCTCTCTTCCTCTCTCATGCTGAGCTGAGGTCCATCTAAACTCATGACTACCTTGGTGGGGCAATGATTGCAAAGCATTGATGAGGCTCGGACTCTGGTAACTGACCAAAGGACACCCTGCTGTGACTGCGACCCTCGTAGCTGAGGACTTTCTAAACTAACCCCCCCCCCCCCCGTAGTGACTAACAGCAGTAATTACAGCTTTCACAGATTGCAATATATCTTGTGATTTATAAGTTTGAACTGCTTCCCCCCAGACTGAGCAAACAGAACTTTGACTGCCTCTCCCTCCTCTATCTGGTGTCATGTCAGCCGTTTGATTCCGTTTTACTGCTACAAAGCACACAAATTTGAATTCCATTCCAGGTGATCAAACATAATTTCAATAATCAAAATCAGGTCACCAGTGAACATATTAACAATTAAATTACATTTAAGGTCAGGAAATATAAACTACATGACCTTTACACCTCTATCTTTAGTTGAAATCAGCCCACTGTATATTGTCACAAGTCGGGGTTTCCACTACACCTTTTCTCTTTGCTTACTTAGCTGCAGCTTTTGCTCCATATTTATTCAACTTAATAGCTTCGAACAATGGATTCTATATTTATGACAGCACTTTTCACATGCACACATACTATATATACATACACACACGGACGTGTGTGCATATACACACAATTTGTGCATTTACTTATACAATTTTTTCATTGCAGACTAGAATATTCTGTTTTTGATTAATAGGCATCCGTTAGTCTCATGAAACCATGGATTTGTGCCTTGGAAGGTTTCCAGGGCGTAGGCCTGGGCAGGGTTGTATGGGAGACCGGCAGTTGCCCAAGCTGCAAGCCTTCCCCTCTCCACACCACCGATGTTGTCCAAGGGAAGGGCACTAGGACCCAAGCAGCTTGGCACCGGTGTCATCACAGAGCAATGTGTGGTTAAGTGCCTTGCTCAAGGACACAATCACGTTGCCTCAGCTGAGGCTCGAACCAGTGACCTTCAGATCACTCGTCCGATGCCTTATCCACTGGGCCATGCGCCAACACGTGATTAACATTTGGATAATTGGGTCACCAATTATCTCTACTGTACTGTGGGCCTGGCCCTATAATGCAGGTACAGATAGAAACTCTTCCTGCAGATATGGCCGCACTTCAAGATCAGCTACTGCCATTTTATTTCACAGATTATAGATGCTGGTGATCATGTGATGGAGAATGACCAATCAGAATGTAAAGGCGCTGCCTGCCTTCGTAATGACACTTATGTGCTGGGCCCAGGACAGGTCCTCTGAAATGATAATGCCGAAGAATTTAAAGATACTGACCCTCTCTTCCTCTGATCCCCTGATGAGGGTTGGCTCTGGTTTTCTCCTTCTGCAGTCAACTATCATCTCTTTGGTTTTACTGATGTACAGTGACAGGTTGTTATTGCTATTCCAGTATGCTGTTTTTTATTGTTCCAGATTCTAGCATCAGCAGTCATTTTTGTCTTCTGTTTTATACTCTTCCTTGGAACACTGTTTGTTGTTCTGCACAAATACCATCACCAAGGAAATTTGATTTAAACACGAAGAACTGTACGATTCTGATGTTTAAGGTCTTCAGCATTTAGGCAATCCTGTAATGAGCTTGACTCCTTCCCTATAAAGCAAGGCCAAAAACTGGGGACTTTGTATGCCAGAGCTTGCTGTTCTTTTTTAATGTAACAGTATTAACCCGAAAATTCGACTATCAAAAGATTCCCTACCAATGAATTGGCCTCAGTCGTTTTTAAGTCAAGCTTGGTTCCTTAGCAAAGCTTTTAAACGTAAGGAAACTGGTGAAAACAATCAATGGCAGAACAAGAGCCCAGGCATTCTGACATAATAGTATTCGAACCTTACTGATTCTGTGTTTCCAGAGGCAGAAGAGGAAAATAGTTGGGAGGTGGGTGTTGGAGGGAAACGTTTGATCCAAGCGTACACTGAAATCTCCAGAACCTTAGCTCCTGCATGAAAATCCTTCCCTAGGGTTGTAATCAGTCCTATCTCTTTTATTTTATAATTTTGCTCCTCAGGTAATTCACTTCTTCCCCACCTATCCAGACCAAAGCTTTCAGGTCCCTTTTGAGGTGACTGAATCATTGAACGTTTTCCAACTTGTATGAAGCCAGCTTGCATCATCTCTGCTTGTTACACCTCTACCTGTAGTTGACTTTGTGCACTTTGTATTCTCTCAAGGTTATTGATATCCTTCCCTGAAAGGAACTTGGAATTATGCATAGAATTCAGGATAGCATGTAACAACAGACTTGCCAACGATTTGTGTGTGTGTGTGTGTGTGTATATATATAAAAATTGCATATAATTTTGCAATTATCACTGTGAAAAGCATCATTACAAAGTGTGATCTGAGATATTGCTCCTTTGGATGAAAGGGCATTTCTATTAACGTCAACAGGCTTAATAAAAGAGCTGGAAAATGAATCTGTTGACATTGAGACTGACAGCCTGATAAAGAGACGGTGAAACAGTCTTGACAAGCTCAATGAGCTATGCTTGGCAGATTCCCCTTCATTGCTTGGTATTCAGACTACTCAACCAATGGCCCAGATCCACTGTAAATGATGGACATTTTCCCGAAGCAAGGTTACTAATAGTTGAGGGTCATGCATTTTGTGAGATCTGTGTTAGAAAAATACAAAGCAGCAGATGGTTTGTAGATTAAACTATGGGAGAAAACTATTTAACTCTCAGTGATGGCATATTAAGAGAAATCATATCAATGGCCCTCAAGTACAAAGTGCAATTGCAATGTGGGCACAAAATCTCTGAATTCCCATAATGTGAATCAGTGGAAGTTATGGATAAAGTTCATAGAAAAACATCAAGCTAAAGCCCAGCATAATGTCTGAAATATATGACTAAATCTCAGCTGCAGACTCATACCCTGATTCGGTTTAACTCTTGGTTTTAGCAATTAATCACTCGTGGAAATGCACTCTGGTCCCATTTGGTATTTCCGAACGCAATTTTGTGCTTGTAGATATTTGTGCATGCAGATTGGCTGCTACATTTCCTGCAGCGTAAGTGATGATAATAATGCTTTGAATATCAAGGGAAGTGGTGAGACTTTCTTTTGTGGAAGCTGATATTGAGCCTGCATAAGCCTGCATAGCTTGTTACAAGTGGCATCACAGGTAGACAAAGTGGCGGAAAAGTCATTTAGCATCCCTGATTTCATCAGTCAGGGCACAGAGTATAGGAGGTGGGATATTATTTTGCAGTTGTATAAGTTGCTGATAAGACCGGACTTAGAGCACTGTGTACAGTTTTGGTCCATAAGACCTTAAGACCATAGGAGCAGATGTAGGCCATTCTGCCCATCAGATCTGCTCCACCATTTGATCATGGCAGTTTAATAAATCTCTCTTAACCCCATTGTACTGCCTTCTCCACATAAACTATACACCCTTATTAATGAAGAACCTATCAAACTCCATTTTAAATATCCCAATGACTTGGCCTCCACAGCCATTGGAACCAGAGTTGGAGATGGCAGAATCCGCGGTCTGGAAGTGTCTGATCTAATCAAAGTTCCCAGCAGGAGGCATCCAGGACCTTTGGAACCAAAGTTGGAGATGGTGGGATCCGCAGTCTGGAGACGGGCAATCATCTGACCCTTCCTGGATGCCAAGGCAAAGAACTGGCAGCTGATAGGGTGTATCTGGCGAATGATGAAATGTCAGAGAGGCCCAGGGCTGTGGCAGAGACTGAGTATCTCTGCATAGCAGGAAAGGTGGCGAGTAGAATTCAGAAGTGGAAGCGGTGGGAGGTGCAGCCAATCGAACACAGGCATAGACTTAGAATGAGAGGGCAGCTCTTTTCCACAGACAGTGATAAATAAATGGAGCCAGAGAAAGGTACAGCAGTATTATTTAAGAAGCACTTGGATAGGTACATTGAGGGGTGGGGTTAAAAGGATATGAGGTGAATGCAGGAATTTGGAAGCCATTAGCTGCTCAGCATTTACTGGTTGGGCTGAATTGCCTGTATCTGTGCTGCATTGCTCTGAGTCCATATGGAGCACTTGGATAGGTACATGGAGGAGAAGGGCCTGCAGGGATATTGGCCAAATGCAGAAAGTTGGGACCAACTTGGTGGAGAACATGGTCAGCATGGACCCATTGGGCAAAAGGACCTGTGTACATTGCTTCATCACTCTATGGCTCTCAGTGCTCCAATGCCCAAAAGCCACTCACGCTTGCCCTTGAAATGAAAAGAGTGTTGGAAACTGAGAATGTAAAGACTGAAAACGCAATTGGTGAAGCTTAATACAAAGGAATGCAAGGTATTGGCAAGTGTTTGAAACATGAAGGGTGCATTGATGGGTCAACACATCACATTTCATGAAGTGAGTATCTACAATATAGCTCTCAATTCATTTCTTTTGCATTTCAATTGTTTTGGTAAATCAACAGACTGTCAACAAGATGAATGGACACTTACTGGGCCATGTTTCCTTTGCATTTCTGCCAGTGAACTGAACTGGATAAGCGCTAGAAATGGATGTTCAATTGGTCAGGTTTAATGGAATGTAGATGGCACAGGACACAGTGGATGGGAATCTCGTCAGTACAAGAATTGGTGAGCAAGTGATTTCATTTAAAAATTTAACTTAGTTTGCATTTGAACTTAGAATTTTAAAAAATCCTTAATACGTAAAATTTTGAGAACTTCATTTAGGTATAAACAAACAGTTAATTACAGTTACAAGAAAACAAAATACAATAAAAAGGAGCAATAGTAGGCCACTCATCCCTTCAAGCCTCGATCATGGCTGACCTATACCAAGCTTTAACTCCTCTGTTGCATATCCCTCACAGCCCTTAATCTCCTCATCTTTCAAAACTGTACCTGCCTCCACTTTAATCTCCTCTAATGATCCAGCCTCCGTGACACCGTGGCAGAAAATTCCAGAGATTCACTCATCTTGACAATGGAATTTTTCTATGTAGCTCAGTTTTAAATTACTGCCCCTTTATCTTGAAATTATGCCCCCCTTGTTAAAGGCTTACTTATTAGCGAAAATATTGTGGCATTTACTCTGACATTCCCTTCTTGGAACATTTTGTGTTCCATTAGGATTGCCTCTCATTTTTCTAAACTCCAAATAATATAAACTGAACCTGTCGAGCCTCTTGACAGAACGATCTTCTCATTCCAGGAATTAGCCTGGTGAATCACCTTTGGATTGCCTCCAATATTACCCTGTCCTTTATTAGGTAAAGAGACCAAAACTGTGCACAGGATTCCAGTTGTGACCTGGCCTACATCCTGTACAATTAAAACAAATCTCCCTATTTCTAAACATCAACACTAGAGCAATTAAAGAACCATATGCCATTACATTCTTAACTACTGCTGCCAATTATTTGTGAATCCTGTACAAGAATATCAAGATGCCTCTGAACTTCACACACCTGTGGTCTCCTTCTATTTGCATAGTGCTGATGATGGCATTTGGCATCAAAGCACAATAGGCAAACCTGGGCAGAAGATACGGAGATCTTGGGATGCCCAGTCATCAAGATCCCCTTCTCGGACTCACCGGTGTAGTCCAAAGGAAAACTTATGAAGCAATACGTTTGGCACTCGCTTGCCTGCAGGAGCTGCCGGAAGGATGTTCGATGATGTCCAGTCGCCTTAAAGGCTCCACTCTAGATTTTCTGTCTGGGTTTACTCCCGTAGCCTTCGTTTCTCCTGAGGCTGCCCCCAAGGCAGTGGGTCTATTTACCCATAGCTGGGCATCTGGTTCACAAGCACCAGGGTGTGTCCACACACCGGTGGGCCTGTGTGCTACGTGTGCAGGGACCAGACCACCTCCCTGCTCCCGTCCTCTACAGTTCAGCCTGAGTCCAAAAGGAGTTCAGTTTCCGTGTGTCGCCAGCGAGGAGGCGCTACATGAAGCTTGCTGTTGGAGAGGCTATGTACTGGCAGAGAGAGACTTACACATTCAGCTCTCCTTTTCATGAGATTGTTGGCCAGCTGTGGAAGCTGAAAGTGAGAGCGACAAGCACTAGCCACTACACTACCACACTAGACATATCACAGCAACCATTTGACACATTATTTTACATAATAGACAATAGATATTGTGTCAAATATCGCCAGGTATTTGAGTAAATTCTGACAGCAGATGTGGTCAGGACTTGGAAGTTAGGATTTGGTATTAGGTATACATGAAAGTAGAATAAGTTTGGTACATAAATGAAAAGGTCATGCTGACACACAAAATCATTTCAGAATAAAGGCTAAAGAGATTGCAAAGGTCAGGAATTAAGCCAACGTGGGAATCAGTATCGCATGGGTGAGGGGAGGAGTTGCAGCTTTGTATTAAACCATGAATAAACAGAGATAAATTAAGAATAGAAATTATCAATTAATCAATTAATAGAGGTAATACAATATATCCAAGCAGATAATATTACATAGCCTTGGTGAGACCAGCTCAACAATATGTAGTTGTCTGGTCACATGACCTAAGGAAGAAATAATCTTGGCTGGAAGCTACACCAGATTCTTTTCCTGGGGTGACAGGTTGATATTGTATGTTAGATCTGGGCACCCTGGACCAGATTCATGTTCAGATTTATTTATCACCTGTACATCAAAATGAACAGAGATGTGCGCCAATTGTGTCGACACACTCAACAATGTTCTGAGGCAGTCCGCAGGCGTTGCCACACATTCTGGTCCCACAATGCTCAGCGGAACAACAACAATAAAATAGAATAAGATAATAACTGCAAAACAAGCCCCTTTCCCACCCTCCCAGCCACCCATCCACACACCTCCAGTCCAACCTCAGGACAGGCCACCTCCGGGACTTCAGTCCTTAGCCTCATACTCTCAGACTCACAGACATTGGGATAAAGAATATTTTGTCAAATATTGTAGGTTGAATCTGAGGCGAGGAAGGCAAATGTGATGTTAACATTATTTCAAGAGGTCTAGAATATAAAAGTAAGGAGGTAATGTTTAAACTTATTAAAGCACTGGTGAGGCCTCACTTGGACTATTATGAGCAGTTTTGGGCCCCTCATCTTAGAAAGGTTGTGCTGACATTGCAGAGGGTTCAAAGGAAGTTCACAAAAATGATTCCAGGATTGAATGGCTTGTCATATGAAGAGTGTTTGATGGTTCTGGGCCTGTATTCACTGGAATTCAGAAGAATGAGGGATGACCCCATTGAAACCTATCGAATAGTGAAAGGCCTTGATAGAGTGGATGTGGAGAGGAAGTTTCCTATGGTGGGAGAATTTTAGACCAGAGGACACAGCCTCAGAACAGAGGGGCATCCTTTTACTACAGAGATGAGGAGGAATTTCTTTAGCCAGAGAGTGGTGAATCTGTGGAATTTGTTGTCACAGGCAGCTGTGGAGGCCAAGTCTTTATGTAGATTTAAGACTGAGGCTGATAGATTCTTGATTGGTCAGGGCCTGAAGGGATATAGGGGAAAGGCAGAAGATTGGAGCTGAGAAGTAAAATGGATTAGCTATGATGAAATGGCAAAGCAGACGCAATGAGCCAAATGGCCTAATTTTGCTCCCATAGCTTATGGTCTTATGGTATTTTGGGATACCAACCTCTCGTCCCTGGCCCGGAGTCACAGACTTGCAGACTCAGGACTCTGACCTCCAGACAAACCAACCCAGGGACTTCGACCTTGGGGCCACTACCTCCAGACTCGCCATCTTCAGTCTTCGACCTGTGGGCTTCAACCTCCAGAGTCGCTGAGGAGGAGACAGAAAAGGCAGAGCTGGAAGCAGTCACCCATCTATCCAGCCTTGAAATCAGAGGGTCCTACTCAGGGCTCTTCATCCTAGGTGTACAGAACTGGAGTGGAATTAAATCTCCATCGAAGCCAAAGGAACAAAGGATTCACCTCTCATCGGAAGAATGAGAGATGATCTCATTGAAATGCACAGAGTTCTTAAAAGACTTGACAAATGTCAAGCATTGATGATATTTTCTTTGATAGGAGTGTCCAGAACCAAGAGTTACAGTCTCAAAATGAAAGGTGGTCTATTCAGGGTAGAGATAGGAACAAACACCTCATGTCGAGTGGTGATTCTTTGGATCTCATCACCTATGATGGATAAGGAGGCTCTGGCCGACAAGAGTTCCAGATTCTACTGATTGGTGAGAAGATGGATCACTTCTCATGTAATTAACCCCATATTATGTAAATACTGAACTGAGAGAGTGTTTGTAATCTTATCTCTTATTCCTGCAGATAGGGTCAACAGTCTCTGAAATGTACAGCCTGGGTCAATTGTGCAGGAGTATGGTGGGGCATTTAAATGTTTAAGTCCAGAATTGGCTCGGTAGATCAAGGGTAGTAGTACAGTGGGTGGCAGGTATGATTTGATGCTGCATTCCCTCACCTTTACAACACATATTTATGTCTTTGAAGCTTGATTGCCTCTGATGGAGCCTTCACCCACTCTCCTGTGATCACCTGCCTGCAGGTTTTCTAGGTATCCTGCGGGTAGGAGACCTTTATCTTCCTTAATCCACCTCATCTATGAAGTGATGTAGTCCTCTGCCCTCTGCATTGATTAGTTTCTGCATCTTAAATCAACCTTATAGATGAATCCCCCTCTCCAATCCCAGTCTCCTTTTGAGGTCTTCCGTCAGTAATATTTATATGTTACCAACAGTATAGTAAAAGCTTTCTACCATTTTTAAGCCCCTTTCTTAACTGATTCCAAACAGCAGGAGTGGAATTAATTTATGCTAGATTTCTGTTCAAGCTATAAATCAACAGTGCACAACTCCCAGGTGGGTGTAACGGAGGTACTTGGCCCAAGGCAAAGCAAGGCTGCAGGTTGCACTTCATACCTCTGTAGGCATGTTACAATACTTCTGAAATAATGAGAAGGAATTGCATCATGTGCACAGTTTAATCTGTTGACTGTTACGTACATTTGTTGAATAATGAACAAGAAGATTACAGGGGTTTCTTGAATCAATTAGTTGCTAATTTAGTACAGTCATATGGAGCAGTCATATGGAACTTCCAGTTTTGAATCATGTAATTTCACCCTCTTTCAAACCAAACATCACAACTGTTGTTTTGCTTAAAATTATTTACTTCTCCTGGCTTCTAACCTCTTGAAAGCAGTTTCTCCTGCTCTTCTTCACTTGAGTGCAAATCAGGTAAAGCACATGCAAGCTACAGTCCAGCCAGCTGCACGTAAACCCTCCTTCCACTGCCCAGTCACCACTCCTCCAGTGTTAGAAAGAGACTTGGCCAAATGTGGGAGAGGAATTTTCACCACTTCTGTGACCTGAGTGAGCTCTTTCTCCCCAGAGGCTGCTTGACTTTCTGAATAATGTTCTCTGTTCTTATTCCAAAATTTCAGAATCTACAATTACTTTTTCAGGTTTTGATACAGATACAGTATATATTATTTTACAGTACACTTCCATTTTATAATTTTCTTCACGAATAGCACAGCCAGTCAACCTGAAGATCTAGACCTGAGTCTCCATCCCTTATTATTTGGCATATCATCAAAACTTCCCTTTCACTTGTTAAACACAATTGTTTCTGCAGTGTATCAAGATTAAAGTTCAAAATTCAAAGTAAGTTTATTATCAAAGTATATATATCACATGTAAAACCCTGAGATTTATCTTCTTGCAGGCATTCACAATAGAACAAAGAATTATAATAGAATCAGTGAACTATTACATGCAAAGAGTGACAAAGTACTCATGCGTAGGGGCCATCTTGAATCATAGGTGCCAAAAGAAGACAAACTGTGCAAATACAAAAAAAATAAAATTAATAATAAATAGACAAATAGGCAAATAAATAAATAAATAATACTGGAAAAAATCAGTGTAGATTCTTTGAAATTGAGTCCTTTGGTTGTGGAATCAATTCAATGTGGAGGTGTATGAAGTTATCCACGCTGGTTCAATAGCTTGATGGTTGAAGGGTAACAATTGTTCCTGAACCTGGTGGTGTGGGATATAAGGCTCCTGTACCTCCTTCCTGATGGAAGCAGCGAGAGGAGTGCATGGTCTGGATGGAGGGGCCCTTGATGATGGATGTTGCTTTCTTGTGGCAACTCTTCTCGGCTGTGTGCCCAATGGTGGGTCATTTTTTCTGTAATGGTCAGGGCTGTATACACCACATTTTCTAGGCTTTGTGTATATCTGCTTATCTTGCAATGAGGCAGAAGTACTCTCTGATACATAGCTAGACGTTGCACTACAGTGAGTCCGATTCTCAGATATAAGTGATGTTTCCTGATCTGTTATTCTGGGCCCCTGGCATTTTGTGCTCAGAACCCTTTGGAGAAGTAAAGAATCAGAAAGGGTATTTCAGTGACAGCTGAATATTAAGATTGGGAGAATCTCCCAAGCTGAAATATTTTACAGAATAAGGAATTCTGGTTTGTTTCCATTTGCTAAAAAATACTTCATCAAATCTTCAAAACACGGTAATCACATGACCTGCCCATTGTAAATGTAGAGGGCAGGGTGAGAAGCCAGACCCACACAGTTTACCATTTTTAGAAATCCATGCTCATCAACAGCACTAACTAGATATGTCACTGTAACATTACATTGTACCATTTCATGAACTCATTCCATTACAATCAATGAGACTGAAATTTGAAAGCAGAGTTCAAGGTGATGTCACCACTGCTGACCAGCGATGAATTTCTGCGCATACAAACCTTCAAGGACATTACTCATTCACATGCTCAGTCCCTGTGCTCAAAGTTTAAGAAAACCATCTTCCCTTGTGTGAATAGATTTAACCTGACACTCACTGATCCCAAATTTGTTTAAAGGCAAAACCACAGAAAGTAATGTACAATAGGGAATATGTGAATGAGCAAAAAGGAGGTCATGGTGCCTGATATATGATGTTGTCAAACTTCAATTGATTGCAGTTATTCAAAAATTGGAACATTGTGAATTAATCACTATTTTTCTATCCAGCCAAACAATCTATAATTCTTTTCAACAAAGTTTATTTATCCTTTGATAGCTTTGAAATGTTCATTTAATCCTTAATATCATTGACTGGGCAGCAGAGATAATAACGATTTTTTTTCTCCCTGAAATTCATATCATCAGCTAGCTTGCTGAAAGATAGATTCTAACTGTTGAAAATCATAATGGATCCTGCTTAGGGAATGAGCCTCCAGATATGATGTGGATTCTGTATCTCTAGTCAGAATTGGAAAGGTCTTCCATCTGAAATGCTCTGCCAGACTCCACACCTGCCACAACACCGAACTCTTCTTCCATTACCCCTATGTTTGTATCCACTTCTTCCACCTCAAGCCTTCCTCCTCCTCCCCTTCGAGAGCCTGCTTTGGCCTTCTGCTACTCTGGTTCTTTTTGTCTCTAACCCCTATGCCTTGCCCTCTCCTCAGTCTTCTGTGTCCTCTTCACTCTGCTTTCCCTGACCCTTCCATTCTTCAACCCTCCTCTGATCCCTCCACCCTTCTACGCTCCCCTGACCCCAGCTTCAACCCCTGTCATGCCTTCACTACCCCTTCCGACCTTCCCCTTTCTGAGGCAGAACTTGCAGTCTTTAGCAGGGTCTGTACCCTCACCTCAATGAGTTCCACACCTGCCATGACATTGAGTTTTCCTTCTGTCACCTCCATCTCTGCACCTACAGTATTCCATCGACAAGGATTCCCCATCCCACCAATTACCTCTACATCCCACTTCAAGCCTTCCTCCTCCTCTTGGGCATCCCGCTCTGGTCTTCTACCTGCTTGGGATCTTTCCATTTCTAACCTGCTCCTTGCCAGAGTTTGGCTTTTTTTACACATAAATTAATATACATTAAACCCAAGAGATTCTGCAGATGCTGGAAAGCCAAAGCGAAACCCGCAAAATGCTGGAGGAACTCAGCAGGTCAGGCAGCATCCACGGAAATGAACAAACAGTTGATGTTTCGAGCCGAGACCCTTCATCAGGACTCACTTGGTTCTTGTATTTCTTCAATGTTTTGCTGAGTTACCTAGTTAAAATTCCTAGATGGTTTTACATTCAAGTCACGTTTATCTGTATATTGCTAGAAAGGAATCTATCTTGCCTGGCATAAGCTGGAAGACTGCAGTATGTTCCACATTCTGACATGTGCGCCAGTGACAGAGCACACTACCCACCCCTAAACTCCATTCCCACCCTGCAGCAGACCTGAATATGGCCACATTTAGTGCTAATGGGCTCAACAGGCTAAACCATGTGGAGAAACAGTCGTCATATTAAAGATATGGAGCTATTTCACACAATTTTATCGGCAAATTCACTGAGTCAACAACATTATATGAGTTGCAAATCTCCAGACCTGAGGGGTCAATGCAAGCAGCTCGGTTTTCTTAGCACAAATCAACATTTCACTATTATTTAATTTTTTTCTGGATTAGTACATTGAGTTCTCATTAAATTCACAAGCAAAAGATAAGACTGACAATCAATCGTATAAATTAATTCCATTAAGCATTTTAATTATGACTTTCAATCAAAATTCCTGGTATTGACTAAAGATTTATAAATAAAGGATTCAAGTCTCTTACCTCCAGGTAGGGAATTGTTGTTGGAGATTTTTAAAAATGACAAATTTTAAGTGTTTGGATGTTGTTTTATTTTTGCCTTCAGCCACTTATCATTCCCTCATAAATGAATCTTTCATTCTCTTTATTTCTCTTTATGATCCTGATTAACATTGTGTCACCCTTCTTTTCTCTTCTTTCCATGTTAATTTCCTAATATGAGTGGTAATGAAAATACAGTAATGATCCCAACATTCAATAAAATCTCATATTCCATTCTGTTATTACTGCACCAGAATTTACACCTCAGCTTTATAAAGCATTAAAGAGAATACAGTACAGGATGTACATTATGACCCAGGACCATTGTGATTAATGGATGTTCCCTCAATGATGGGAAATGGGAAAGAAACTGAGCAATTTTTTTCCCTGAGAGTTTGCTCCTTAAAAAGGATAATAGTAAAGACACTTCCATCAGTTGAACTGACACCAATTAAAGGTATAATGCTTTTGGTTTAATAAATCAACAAATTATTTGATAAAGTACACACTGAGCTTGAATTAATTTTCAATGAACTGGAATTTGCTACAATAATCTTGTGCTATTTGGTCTTTTATTCAGTATTTTCTAGTGTCTGATTCAAACAAGTGAATCCATCAATAAATTGGGAAATTGTTAATATTAATTAAGAGTAAATAATATGATAGTAATGGCAGGAGCATGATAAGGAGCAAGCTTTGACATCCAGGGACCCAAAAGCGATTCAACTTCCAATCTTTTGCATGCACTCAGTGTAGTCTGTATAACTCTGGAGAAGCCAAATGCAGATTGGATGATTGAAAATTAGAAAAAATACAAACTATAGATACTGGAAATCTGAAACAAAAACAGAAAATTCTGAAAGTATTCAGCAGGTCAGGCAGCTTCTATGGAAACGAAGGCAGTTAACATATCAGGTCCTAAAGCATTAAACCTGTTTCTCTTTCCATGGATACTGTCTGGCCTGCTGAATGTTTCAGAAGATTGGATGGCTGTGTGGCACCTTTGTTCAGTCCACCAGGAAAAGCCTGAGATGCTCACTGTCTTTCCTTTTAACTCTCAATCCTATTCTCATTCAGTTCTCTGTGTAGAGCTTCTTACACTGCTCTAACAAGAAACAACATAAATCCGATGAACATTATCACTTTATCCAACTAGATACTTTGCAGCCTTCTACACTTGATACAGACTTCAACAATTTCAGATAACCAGCCTTTCCAGTTTTGTTAGAACTGACCTCAAAAAAGCAACATCTATTATCAAAAGTCTCCACCGTCCTGTCAATGCCATATCCCCACAGCTGCCATTGAGTAGAGGTTTCTGTACCTCCATCAGCTTCAAGAACAGCTACAGTATTTACCTTCAGCAATTCAGTTCTTGAACCATCTGACACATCCCTAATTCCCACAGTTTAGCATTACTATGACCACTTTGACGACTTCACACCAAAATGAACCTTGTATTTTTACCCCAATTGTGACTTTTTCCAAAAATTGTGAGTAAATTATGTTTTTCTTCTGAATGCTCTGTGCCTGTGATGCTGCTGCAAATAAGTTTTTCATTCACCCACGCGTACACGTACTTGTGCATATGACACTTTGACTTTGACTTGATAAGAAGCATCAATGTAATTAAAACCAAACTGCTAGAGTAATCTGTGGAGGGAAAGAAACAGCTGTCATTTTGGGTTGAGACCCTGCATCAAAACTCTGGCGTAAACAAGAGTGGAGGGGTGGTGGTGTGAGACAGAAGTCGGTAGATGATACATGGCCTGAGAAGGTGAGGGATGATTGATATTGCAGACCACCTTCACTTGGTACACAGTGGACATCCTGAGCTCCCAGGTGGAAGCTATTTCAACTGCTCTTCCCATTGCCACACTGACCTGTTCATTCTCAGCCTTCTCCACTGCCGGGGTGCGGCCAAACCCAAGTTAGAAGATAAATGCTGCTCAACCCACTGAATTTCTCTAGGAGTCTTTTGGCTCTAGATTCCAGCATCTGTCAACATATGGTGTAAGCTCAGTTTTTCTCTCTCCACTGCTGAGTATTATAGTTCAGATTTGTAGTGTTTCTTATTTCACAGTTCAGCAGTTTTTCAACTCCTCTGTCCACTTTCATCTCTCTTTATTTCCCCTCCAGACAGATCTGCTGAAATAACAAACCTTCCCACTCCCTCTCAGGCCAACACCAACACTACATCACAATCTCATTTGGCCTCTATTGCCATTACTCACTCTACCTACCCCACTTCTCTACAGTTTAAAACATGGTTGGTTTCTAAGTTTGCCTCGTTCTTATAACAACCATCAACCATAAGATGTTAATCCAGCTCCTCCCTCCACAGATTCCGCCCAACTTGACACCATCTGCTATTTTTTTAATTTTTCAAGAAAGATCTTAACTGATAAATCCAATAAGAAAGTCAAGACAAATTTCTTCACTAAAAGATTGGTAAGAATGTGCAAGTTACTCTCACAAGGAACAATAGGACTAAACTGCATGATGTACTTCAAGGTGAGGTTGAAAAAGCCTTAGAATTACAAAGATAGATATGTTGATTAGATGAAATGAAAAGGGGCGGGAATGAGCGGCAGGGGAAAACCTATAAGATCATAAAGATCATCTCGATGCAAGAAGGCATAGCTCACAGATAAATAACCTGATATTATTTAGAATACAAGGATGAAAGTCCATCTGAGACTTGAGCATCTCTGGAAAGAAACAACCAAAGTAAATGCTTCTCTCTCTTTATGTCCCTGGGCTCACATCTGGTCAGATTTTCTTAACCTTGTGGGAAAATGTATCTGGTGACTGGAGCCCAATTTTCAAATTTTGGGGGAAAAGAGGTGAATAGCATCAATGGTCCTTCAGAAATGCAAGGGTCATCTTTCCAGCTGGGTAATGGGTGGAGAACATTGTGAAGTTCTCTAAGAGTTCCAGTCTGATCTCTGGACAGCATCACATCACCTCGCACAGAATAAAAGAAAGACAAAGAACAGAGTAAAGGAGGTCAGGGAACTATCTGCCCTTCCACTTTGCCCTATGCCCCTCCAGCTTCCATCACCAATTTCTATCTCCTTCCCAGTTCCATCCACTACTGCCCACACTCTTCACCCACTGGATCCCCTCCCCCCAACTCTTCTCCTGGTTCTATCTGCCTCATGGTTCCCATTATCACCTTTGTTATTTGTTGGATTCCAGCCCTTGCAGCCTTTATGTTTCCACTTATCAACTCCCCCCCCCCAGCCATCGCTAACTTCATCCACTCCTCCCCAACACATTGCTCCATCTGCCTTTTTATTTCCTGCTCTGCTTCCACATATCACCCACTTGCTTCTGTCTTCCAACTCCATCTGTCCCCCTACCCTACTGGGCTTCATCCTTCCTCACCCTTCTTCAGTCCACCTATCAATTATCAGCCCCATCTCACTCTTCCCCCCCCCCCCCGTCCTCTTCATTTTAGAAATCTGCCCTCTCCACTCTCAATCCTGATGCACAGTCACAACGTGAAACGTTGACAATTCCCTCCCTCCACATATGTCACTCAATCTGTGGAGTTCTTCCAGAAGTTTATGCGTTGTTCCAGGTTCCAGTTTCTAGTCTCTTTTGTTTTCATCACGATTGCATCCTTGCCTCCCTCCATTTCCCTAAATCAATGGATGAGGATCAGTATTGAGCAGAGACATGAGTAAATGGGCTAGCACTGCAGAGTCATGCAGGACGACAGCACAGAAACAGACCCTTCAGTCCATCTAGTCAGTGCTGGACTAGTTTTCTGCCCAATTTTATCTACCTGCACTTGAAACATAACCCTCCATACTCCTCTCATCCATGTACTTATCCAAACTTTGCTGAAATGTTACAAATGAATTCATAAAGAACCATAGAACACTCCAGCACAGTACAGGCCCTTCAGCCCTCCATGTTGTGCCGACCCATATAATTCTTAAAAAAAAAGTACTAAACCCATACTACCCCATAACCCTCCATTTTTCTTTCATCCATGTGCCTGTCCAAGAGGCTCTTAAATACCCCAAATGTTTTAGCCTCCACCACCATCCCTGGCAAGTCATTCCAGGCACTCACAACCCTCTGTGTAAAAAACTTACCCCTGATGTTTCCCCTAAACTTCCCTCCCTTAATTTTGTACATATGCCCTCTGGTGTTTGCTATTGGTGCCCTGGGAAACAGGTACTGACTATCCACCCTATCTATGCCTCTCATAATCTTGTAGACCTCTGTCAAGTCCCCTCTCATTCTTCTATGCTCCAAAGGGAAAAGTCCCAGCTCTGCTAACCTTGCTTCATATGACTTGTTCTCCAAACCAGACAACATTCTGGTAAATCTCCTCTGCACCCTCTCCATAGCTTCCACATCCTTCCTATAATGAGGTGACCAGAATTGAACAGAATACTCTCAGTGCAGTCTCACCAGAGATTTGTAGAGTTGCAACATGATCTCTCTACTCTTGAACTCAATCCCCCTGTTAATGAAGCCTAGCAACCCATAGGCCTTCTTAATTACCCTATCAACCTGTGCAGCAACCTTGAGGGATGTATGGATTTGAACCCCAAGGTCCCTTTGTTCATCCACACTCTTAAGTAACTGATCATTAATCGTGTACTCAGTCTTCTGGTTTGTCCTTCCAAAATGCATCACCTCACACATATCTCCTGCTTCCTCTGGTAGCTCATTTCACACTCAGACCATCCCCTGAATGAACTAGGTTCCCCCTCAGATTTCCCTTAAATATCTCATTTTTCACACTAACCTTACTGTATGACCTCTGGTTCTCGTCTCCCCTAACCTGAGGGATAAAGGCCCGCATACATTCACCCTATTTATACCCCTCATAATTTTGTATACCTCCATAAGATCTCCTCTCATTCTCCGACATTCTAGGGAATAAAGTCCTAACCTAGTCAACCTTTCCCTATAACTCAAATCTTCAAGTCACTTCAATATCCTCGTAAATTTTCCCTGCACTCTTTCAAGCTTGTTGATAATGTTCCTGGGGCAGCAGGGTGGAGGTACATCTCTATCAAAGGAGGTGTAACGTGCTCCTCCCTCCACTAGCCTGCAAGTCACCCTTGGGCAAGGTGTAGCACCTGCTTAGCCCCCCGATCAGGGTCATGTGAAGAGGTGGTGGATGGTGGTATGAGCAGCTGGTGTATATCACTAGCCCTGGTTGTGCGGCTACTGACGTCAGACAATCTCCGATGATATGTAAAGAAGAAGGCAATGGAAAACCACTTCTGTCGAAAAATTTGCCAAGAACAATCACACAATAACTAGATGTGGCCTAAAGAAAACAGACACATGGCACCAACAAGGTGTCAACGATCTGTTACGGTAAGAGTTGATGTAACGGTAAGGATGAGAACACCAAACGTGGTGGAGTGCAGTGACAACTTGACACAGCCATGTCCCAGGTCAGGCAAGGTCACAACTTCACGGTCCATATCAAAGACTGAGGCCTGAAGGTCGTTTGGAATTCCAGGTCCAAAGGCCAGAGCCTGAGGCCTGAATCTCTGCGAGCGCCCTGGGAAAGCTGAAGGCCATGTGTCTGTGAGTTTGAGTCCTCTGGAGACCGCAAACAACTGGTGCTGGGTTTGGAGGACTGTGTATATGCATGGGTGAGAGGGAGGAATGGGGCTTATTTTGTTGTGGTTTTGTTGCTTATTGTGTTCTGCGTTACTCTGCCAAGCGGTGTGGACATACTTTGTTGCCGCCAGAACGTATGGCAAACGATGCATTTCTGTGGTGAACTACATATACCTGTCTGGACACGCCCCTCTGCTGACTGCTTCTGTGGCTCCTCCCACAGACCCCTGTATAAAGGCGATTGGAGGCACTGCTCCTCCCTCAGTCTCCAGGATGTTGTGTAGTGGGCTCTTGCTGCTAATCGTGGTCTCTTGCAGCTAATAAAAGCCTATCGTTCGTCTCCCAACTCCGAGAGTTATTGATGGTGCATCAATTTTATTAGCTGCAATTTTAAAACATGGAGAGCATTTTACGACCAGATAAATTGGACATTGATCCTCAATCTCCCGAAGCAGCCATTGCCTTTGAACTCTGGCTTGCATGCTTTCATTCGTACTTGGAAGAGATTCGCATGACTGAGCCTGCTATCATGCACAGAGTCAGTCTGCAGGTGTACTCCCTAATCAGGGACCTGCCGACCTACCAAGGGGCACTGGACGCCCTCAAAAGACAGTACCTGCGGCCGGTGAACACTGCCTTCGCAAGACATTGCTTAGCAACGCGGCGGCAGTGGGCCAGAGAGTCAAGCGCTGAGTTTGTCCGGGCCCTACAGACACTCGTGCGGGCCTGCGACTGCAAGGGACTGATGGCGGAACATCATGCAGAGCTTCTGGTACAGGTACGCCCGTACCTGATCCTGTACAGGGATCAGGTCAGTGTACGTGCACCAGCGACTGCTGGAAAACACCGATCTTACCTTACAGTCGGCGACCAAGCTGGCCGACACACTGGAGGCTGCTCTGCACAATGCTGACGCTGTCCAGCTGCGCGATCTCCCGCTGGTCCCATGGACGCTGCAGACCCTGCCACCCGCCGATGAATTGACCACAGCTGCAGCCACTCGCAAGTCCGTGAACTCCCCGCAACCCACCAGCGAATCAACCACGGTTGCTGCCATTCGCAAGTCCGTGCAGTGTTACTTCTGCAAACTCGAAAAGCACCCCCGAAAACGCTGCCCGACCTGAGAAGCTACCTGCTCCAGCTGGGGGAAGAAGGGCCTGTAAGTCTGAACCATGAGCGGGGTCGGGCAGCGCTGTGTGTGAGGCATGGGGGTCGCCATCTTGGTTGGCATTGGTGCTTACCGGGCACCAAGACGGCGGTTCAACTCTGGCATCCGTGACCCTCGACCAAAGTGCCCCACACCAGCTTGCAAGGTCAATGATGGACATCCTGGTGGAGGGGCACAGGACTAGCTGCCTGTCTGACACGGGCAGCACTGAGAGTTTTATTCACCCGGACACGATGCAACACTGCGGACTTGTGACACGGCCGGTAAGCTAGAGGGTCACCATGGCTTCTGGGTCGCATTCCACAGACATCCAGGGGGGTTGTGTAGCGACACTGGTGGTACAGGGCACAGAATATCAGGACTTTGTGCTACTGGTCATGCCTCAACTGTGTGCGCCTGTGCTATTGGGGCTGGACTTCCAGAGCCATCTCGAAAGTGTGACTATGGCATATGACAGGCCCCTCCCACCACTCACTGTCAGGAATCCTCAGTTTTGTGGGACCTCGCCATATACCCCGCAACTGACCACACACACACACACACCGAACCGCACATCCCACCCAGCACCATGCCGACAGCCACACTACTGACACCACTTGCAGCCTCTCCACCCTCAAGATCCCTCCCCCACCGCTGTTCGCCAACCTGATCCCCGACTGTAAACCTGTGGCAACTAAAAGCAGGAGGTACAGCGCGGGGGACAGGGCCTTCATTAAGTCGGAGGTGCAGCGGCTGCTCAGGGAGGGGATCATTGAGCCAAGCACAAGTCCTTGGAGGGCCCAGGTGGTCGTTGTTTGGACAGGGCAGAAAAATAGGATGGTTGTGGACTATAGCCAGACCATCAATAGGTTCACGCAGCTTGACGCGTACCCCCTACCCCACATTGCGGGTATGGTCAATCAGATAGCTCAGTACAAGGTGTACTCGACCATAGTCCTGAAATCCGCTTACCATCAGCTCCTCATCCGCCCAGAGGACCACCCGTACACCGCCTTCGATGCGGGTGGCAGGCTCTATCACTTCCTGTGCGTCCCCTTCGGTGTCACGAATGGTGTCTCTGTCTTCCAGAGGGAAATGGACTGGATGGTGGACCAGTGCCAATTGAAGGCCACGTTCCTATATCTGGATAACATCACCATCTGTGGTCACGACTGGCAGGATTATGACACTAATCTCCAACAATTTTTCCAAGCAGCCAAAGCTCTATCACAGGGACAAGTGTGTGTTTGGAACCACCTGACTTGCTATTCTTGGGTACGTTGTGGAGAACGGGGTCATTAGCCCTGACCCCGACCGTATGTTAGAACTCCCTCTTCCCACCACTCTCAGAGCCCTCAGACGGTGCCTGGGCTTCTTTTCCTATTACGCCCAATGGGTCCCTCACTACACAGACAAGGCCCACCCATGGTCAAGTCCACCGCATTTCCCCTCTCTGCCGAGGCCCGCAAAGCCTTCAGCTGCATTAAAGGGGACATTGCCAAAGCTACGATGCATGAGGTGGACAAGACCATTCCCTTCCAAGTAGAGAGTGACGCCTCTGACTTTGCGCTGGCTGCTACCCTCAATCAGGCAGGCAGGCCAGTAGCATTCTTTTCTCATACCCTTCAAGGCTCTGAAATTTGGCACTCTGCGGTGGAGAAAGAAGCCCAGGCCATAGTGGAAGCTATTAGGCACTGGAGGCACTATCTCGCCGGCAAAAGGTTCACCTTGCTGACCGACCAGCGCCCAGTTGCGTTCATGTTCAGCAACCAACAGCAGGGCAAAATCAAAAATGATAAAATTTTGCGGTGGAGAATGGAACTCTCCACCTGCAACTATGATATCCTGGAAGGCTCAATGAGCCCCCTGATGCCCTATCCTGGGGAGCGTGTGCCAGCGCACAGCTCGACCAGCTATACGCCCTCCCTGCAGATCTTTGCCACCCGGGGGTCAACCGATTTTACCATTTCGTGAAAGCCCGGAACCTGCCTTACTCCCTTGAGGACATCAGGACGATGACCAGGGACTGCCAAGTCTGCGCTGAGTGCAAACCGCACTTCTACCGTCCTGAAAAGGCACAGCTTATCAAGGCCACCCGTCCCTTTGAGCAACTGAGTGTCGACTTTATGGGCCCCCTTCCCTCCACCGACCGCAATGTCTACTTTCTCAACATTATCGACGAGTACACACGGTTCCCCCTTTGCCATCCCCTGCCCCGATACCACTGCCACGTCCGTCATAAAAGCCCTGCGCCAGCTCTTCACTCTGTTTGGATACCCCTGCTATATCCACAGTGATAGAGGGTCCTCCTTTATGAGTGACGAGCTGCGCCAGTACCTGCTGGCTAGGGGCATTGCTACTAGTAGGACCATGAGCTAAATGGGCTGACACCTCCAGTTAGGCCGGAGCCAGCACAACCACCGGCACCTGTGCAATCACCGCCTGTGCTACGTAGATCGCAGCGACTGATTCAACCGCCTGATAGACTTGACCTGTAAATATACTTGTTAGAAACTTTGCCCCATGGGGACTCTCTTTTAAAACAAGGGGCGGGGGGGGGGGGGGGGTGAATGTGGTAAACTATGTATACCTGTCTGGACACGCCCCTCTGCTGACTGCTCCTGTGGCTCCTCCCACAAACCCCTGTATAAAGGCGATTGGAGGCACTGTTCCTCCCTCAGTCTCCAAGATGTTGTGTGGTGGTCTCTTGCTGCTAATCGTGGTCTCTTGCAGCTAATAAAAGCCTATCGTTCGCCTCCTGTCACCGAGAGTTATTGATGGTGCATCAAATTCCCTGCATGTTTTGATGCACATGTGACAAATAAACCTGAGTCTTGAACAGAGGACACGACAAAGCAGAGCCCTGGGTACCACCTGTCTAGCTCTTCCTGACTAAAGCAGATGTGGAGACACCAGAAGATGTGTCAGCGACCCTGGAGAGCAAGAGCATGATCACGGAGCACCACACCTGGTTAGACCGTCAGTCTTCAAAATCACCTCAAAGATGCTCCTAAAATTTAAAAATTATATAGTAACCAGATGGTTATTTGAATGTTTTCAGGCATGTTGTCTTAGAATCATAGAGCACAGGTAAAGGCCCTTCAGCTAACCAAGTCCACAACCATTTGCACTGATCACACTCAAATCCCATTTTGCTGTCCTTACATTCCCATCAACTCCTCCAAATTCTGCCACACACCTACACACTAAGGGCAATAACAGTGGCTAGGTAACTATCAACCTACATGTCTTTGAGTTAAGGGAGGAAACCCAATCAATCAGAGAGAGATCATGCAAGCTCTCCACAAACAGCACCTGAGGTCGGGGCTGAAGCCGGATTCCTGGCTGTGGGGCAGCTCCTCCAGTTGTAACACTCCGCCGCCATTTTTCAGGTTTATTCTTTTGCCTTCTATTATTAAAGGCTGGATGTAACCTGGAAAGTGGACAAGGGAATGACAGATGGAATTTACTCAGACAAATACAAAGTGATGAAGTTTAACCAGGGCAGGGTGTACACAGTACAGAGAGAACAAGGAGAACAGGTACATCATTTCTTGAATGTGGTGACACATTTGGACAAGCAGCTGAAAAAGCCATATGACACACGTGCCTTCACTAGACAGAGCACTGAGGACAGTTTGTGAGACTGTACCTGGAATTTTGTGTGAAATTCTGGTCACCATGTATGACTAAGCTCTAGAAAGTGAAGAAAAGTTTCACAGGATGTTGTCGGGACTGGAGGGCTTCAGATAAAAAGAGAGACTGGATAGGTGTGTCTATTTTCACCTAAAATGAAAGAGGTTGAGGGAAAACCTTATAGAGTTTTCTACAGTCATTAAGAGCATAGATAGGGTAGATGGTCATAGTTATTTCCCCCCAATGCCCGGGGAGGAGAGTCTACAATGAGATGGATAAAGCTTAAGGTGAGAGGGGAACAATTAAAGGAGATTTGCAGAGTAAGTGTAACAGGGGTGGTCACCAGGCTGGAATTGAACTGGGGCTCTTGTGGTGAAATTCTGTATCTTCAACCAGTGGACTACCAGGGGAGACTTAGACCAGGTGGACCCAAGTGCAAAGGAGAATGTAATTGAACGTAGAATCTTTCCTTGTGGTTTGGTTAGTAGAGTACACAGGCTAGGACTCGAGAATCACTACACACAAGACAAACGAAGACAAAGAAAACAGAGGGATCTTACATGAAGAAACAAAACCAGGCACAGTTGCACTGATAACTAAACCCAGACACAGGTGAAAATAGTCAAATAATAATTGGGGAGGAGGAAATTCAGAGCTTGAAAGACTTTGGTGCCCCCAGGTGATCAGACTGAGCTATAACAGTAAGCTGTTCATACAGATGACAGTGGAGATGTGGAAAGAATTACCAAAGGAAAATCACAGAAGCAGGTAAACTTCAAGTACATTTGGATAATTTCATGAATAGCAAGGTTTTAGAGGGATACGAGTCAACTGGGACTAGCTCAGGAAGTTACTTTGATCAGCATGGTTGAGTTGGACCAAACAGCCTATTTCCATGTTGTACAACTCATGACCCAATGACCTATAAAGTGTCACATGTGATTTAGGTCCTTGTTCCTTTAATGCTGTACTCTGTTAAGGATATTTTTATGTGTTCATCTGCCTACTCATGTTGCAACAAAGGTTTTGGAAGAAAATCAATGGAAATGATGCCTGCTGATTTTGAAAGCAGCTGATAGTTTAAACTGCTTCCAGTATCTTGGTTGGAATTTGAAATAAGTATTCCCTCTGTCTTGAGGCGGGGATGACAGAGTTTCATCCGAAACATGTTTGCTCCCTGCCAGATTTGGCACCTACTTTATTTTAATTATTGATGCTGTGCTGGTCTGTGTCTGTGTTTTGTATCCTTAGAATAGATGTCTAACTTCTCTTGAAAACCAACTGTGATATAATTCAATTCCCAAGCTTTGCTTTAAGGAAGGCAGCAAGTTGAACTTATGTTGAGTGCAAAAAAAATCAATAAGCATTCCAACTCTTTAGTTTGTTTTTGTAGTTATTTGCATAGTTTCTTCAAGGGTTAAGTTAGAGAGCAGAGAAATAGAACATTGATGCCTAGAAATTGAACCCATTTGCACCTGTTTCTTTTAGAGTCATCGAGTCACAGACTTATATAGCACAGAAGCACCTGCTGTTCTCTTTCACATCCATGCCAACCTCTATGCCCACCTATCAGGTTATCCTTCAGGAAAACAAATGCTACCTGTCCAATTGTTTCCTATAAACCAAAATCCTCCAATCCAGGCAATATCCTGGCAAATCTATTCTGCACTCTCTCCAGCACAGTCACATCCAGACAGACAGATTGTCATACTCTATTGATCCCGAGGGAAATTGGGTTTCATTACAGCCGCACCAAGAATAGTGAAGAAATATAGCAATGTAAAACCATAAATAATTAAATAATAATAAGTTAATCATGCCAAGTGGAAATAAGTCCAGGACCAGCCTATTGGCACAGGGTATCTGACACTCCGAGGGAGGAGTTGTAAAGATTGATGGCCACAGGCAGGAATGACTTCCTATGACGCTCAGTGTTGCATCTCGGTGGAATGAGTCTCTGGCTGAATGTACTCCTGTGCCTAACCAGTACATTATGGAGTGGATGGGAGTCGTTGTCCAAGATGGCATGCAACTTGGACAGCATCCTCTTTTCAGACACCTATCTTTTCCATCCTATCATGTGGCGATCAGAACTGCACAAAATACTTAAAGTGTGGTCTTAGAAATGTTTTATAAATTTGTCATTCTTATACTTGTCACTCCAACTCTTGTCTTCCATGCCCTGACCACCACCAACATTCATGTCATTCACATACTTACTAACCATATCTCTTATATTCTGATGCAAGTAATTAACATATATCACAAATAATAAGGTCCCAACACTTATATCTGCAGTATACCACTGATTACAAACTGCCAATCAATAAAACAACATTCCATCATAACCTTCTGTCCCTTATCAACAAGCCAATTTTGAATCCAATTAAGTAGCTTACCTTGGATCCCATGTGCTTAGCCTTCTGGACTAGCTGACCATGCAGGACCTGAAACTCCTTACTTGTCCATATAGAGAGGTAGTCATGGGGAACAAAGAAATGGCAGATGAATTGCAGAAATATTTTCCATCAGTCTTCACTGTGGAAGACACTGGCAGCATACCAAAAATTTGAGAATGCCAGGCAGCAGAAGTGAGTATAGTTGCTATTGCTAAAGAGAAGACGCTTAGGAAGCTGAAAGGTCTAAAGGTAGATAAATCACCTGGACCAGACGGAATTTACCCCAGGGTTCTGGATGAGGTAGCTGAAGAGATTGTGGAGGCTTTAGTAATGATCTTTCAAGAATCACTAGATTCTGGAATGGTTCCTGAGGACTAGAAAAGTAAAAATGTCACTCCACTCTTTAGAAGGGAGGTAGGCAAAAAGCAGGAAATTATATGCCAGTTAGCCTGAATTCAGTAGTTAACAAGATTGACGATGAGGTTTCAGGGTGCTTGGAGGCACATAAATAAAATAGGTTCGATAATGAATCTCCGGAATTCATTGCCACAGATGCCTCTGGAGGCCAAGACTTTGGATATATTCAAAGCAAGGGTTAATAGTTTCAAAAGCCAAAGGTTATGGGGACAAGGCAGGAGAATGGGGTTGAGAGGGAAAATAAATTAGCTATGATCAAATGGAGGAGCAGACTTGATGGGTGAAATGGCCTAATTCTGCTCCTATGTCTTATGGCCCTCCCTCCATCAATCTTCTTAGTTACTTTTTCAAAAAAAAACAATCCAATTAGTGACACAGGATTTCTCCATAAAAAGTCATGCTGACTATCCCTAATCAGTCCATGCCTTTGCAAATGTACATAACCCATTCGTAGAATTTGTCAGGACCCCAGCTATCTCCTTTCTTGTTCTCTTAACAACCAGGGATAGATAGCATCCAGCCCAGGGGAGATATCAACACCTCCTAATGTCATGCTCCAATTATTCATGCAACTCTCTCCAAAGTGACGCTCTTCCACATCCTGCTCCTTAGTGAATAAGAACGAGATCCTTGGGTCCTTGCCTAGAGCTTCTGGATCTACACATAGATTACCCCTTTGATCCGGGGAGGGGGGGAGGGGAGCACTCTTTTTCTGTCCACCCTGATATACTTGTAAAATGTCTTGAATTTTGCCTTGATTTTACTTACCAAAAGTATTTCATTTCCCCATCTTGCCCTCCTAACTTCTTTCTGAAGTTCTCTCCAACACCCTCTAAATTCGTCAAGAAACTTTTAATTCCAGTTACCAAGAACTGTCATACGTTTCCTTTTTTATCATCCTTCAATAGCCTGTGTCAACCAAAATTCCCTAATCTTGGCATCTTTGCCATTCACCTTTAAGAGATCATGCTGGTCTTGCAAACTCCCTTTTTAAAATACTCCCAGATGCTAGATATTATTTCAGCCATTCCCTATTCTGGTTCCACTCTTACCATTTCTCTTCTCTTCAACTGCCCATCACCTCCAGTTTAAGATGCCAATTTAAGATGACTACTTACTGGTGGTGAACAAAACAAAGAATACAACTCAATGCTTTGTTAATAACACGTTTTCTTGTAAAATTTATGGTAAACGATCACTGCTAACAATTGAGAGGCAAGCAAAGGCAAGGCTAAGTCCAGGCTCAAAGAGTGCAGGTGCAAAGCAAAGTCAGGGTGAGTTCAATGCATATTAGAGGTAAAGTCAAAGTGCAAAAGAGGTAGATTCGAGGTTTGTCTACCTAAACTGAAAGCGAGCTTTAATCAATTTAAGTGCCAGGCCGACTTGGAAAGATTGGGTCCAGGTCCAGAGCTTATTGATGTGACAGGGCCCGGGTCTAGTGAGAGGACTGATCTAATGTTTGGATGATCTAAATGCTGGGCCAGATGGATTGAAAAGGCAGGTGCTGGGACAAAGGACAAAGGTTGCACTGGTTCTGCTTGCTGCTCTGTGTTGTCTACTCAGCTCTGCACTAAACTGAAGCTGAGGCTATGGCCTGCTCTGGCTGCTCCCAGACCCATGTCTGAGGGCTCTGCGACATTTACTTGGCCTTGTGGTGATCTGAGGCCAAGACTGTGGCCTACTCCAGGCTTTATGTCTATTGGCTCACTTTTGTTCTGAATGCTATTTGTTTACTTTTATTGTTTGCATGATTTGTATTTCTTTCTCCCTGCACATTGGGTGTTTCATGGTCATTTTTTAATGGGTGCTTTTGGGTTTCTTTGTTTTGTGGCTGCCTGTAAAGAGATGAATCTCAAGGTTGTATAATGTATACATACTTTGATAATAAATATACTTCGAACCTCCCTCTAGTGTCCCTCCTCCTTCTTTTTCTCCAGTGGTTCCCTCTCCTCTCCTATCAGGTTTCTTCTTTTTCAGTACTTCACCTCTTCTACCTGTCACCTCCCAGCTTCTCACTTCATCCACACTCCCTCACCCACCTAGCTTACCCCTCATCTGGTCTCACCTATCACCCGCCAGCTTGTACTCCTACCCTCCTCCCACCTTCTCATTCTGGCTTTTGCCCCCTTCCTTTCCAGTCCAGATCAAGCGTGTCGGCCCAAAATATTGACCATTTATTCCTCTCCATAGATATTGCCTGACCTGCTAAGTTCCTCCGGCACTTTGTGTGCTGCCCGAGCATCTGTTCCCGTTCTGCAGTGAGGCAACATGGCAGTAATTGTGAATGAGATGGCTCCGCACAGAGAGGGGCGATTATTAGACAAACAAGTACTTTCAGGCATGAAGTTCCTACCTGTGTGTCTACCCAGGATTCAGAATGGTGTCTGAACATTTTTCTGCTGGTTAGCAAGTGAAGATGTTGCAGTTTGAAGGCAGACCAACACTGGGGGAGAAGATAATGAAAACAGAAACCCACAGAGAAGCTGAAGTTGAAAAACAGACCAGCTAAACAATGTAATAAGCTGGTCACAGAATCAGATGAAGGTGAGCTCTTCCAAAGGGAAAGATGTTCTAACTTCAGTGAAAGATAATCAATGCCCCTTAACAGATTTTAAACAGTGACTTATCAATCTCAGAGCAAAGCAAACATTCACTTCACAAACTTTGAGTACAGTCAGAAGAGTGGGCATTCTGTTTGAACATCAGGGGAGAGCTAGTTCACAGAAACTTTAGGCTAACAACTAGAACAGTACAGCAGTCTCCAACGTGTAGGGAAGTAGAAGCCTCAGAACAAGATATCAGAGTGAATTGATGTCGATTAGCTATGGCACACAGGAGAAGCTAAGTAATGGAGAAGACCTCAATATCTACGTGGTCCCTGCTCCCGACAAAATTATTGAATGGAATGTACAAGGTTGGAGATTTTAAGAAAGGCTTGAAGTGTGTTGCATAGGCTGTTACAAAGCTCTGCAAAATGTCACAGTAATCATGCACTTTGTGATGTCAGCCCAGTGTAGTGTAGTCAGAGTGAAATGGACACATTGCTGGAGATTGCTGTTCAATGACGTTTCCACTTTACGTAAAAGTTCGAAGTTCATAGTAAATTCATTATTAAAATGTATATACTGTATCTCACCATAAGCTACACTGAGATTCATTTTCTTGTGGGTACTCACAGAAAATACAAAGAAACACAATAGAATCAATTGAAAAACTGCTCATAAAGAAAGATGGACAAACAACCAATGTGCAAAACACAACAAATTGTGCAAATGTAAAAAGAGAAAACAAAATAATTACAATTTTTTTAAAATCAATCAATCAATCAATCAATCAATAATATTGAGAATGTGAATTGTAGAGTCCTTGAAAGTGTGTCCCTAGGATGTGAAATCAGTTCAGAATTGAGGTGAGTGAAGTTATCCACTCTGGTTCAGGAGCCATATGGTTGAGGGGTAATAACTGTTCCTGAACCTGGTGCTGAGGTACCTAAGGCTTCTGTAGCTCCTTCCCAATTGTGTAGGTTTTGGCAAAAAAAAACAAGTGAGGCATTTTATGTTTAAGAAAAGCCATAACACAGTTTATTGAACTCCAAAACCTGACCAAAAATGCACTAAAAACCCTTTATATGATTACATCATCACATCTGATCAGCCTCTTAAAGTGAAACCTCAACTCAATGTCAGTGCTTGTGAATTATGTACATTTCCACCAATTATGTTACCCTGCAATAGCAGCAATGAGAAGAGAGCAAGACCTGGATGGTCCTCGATGGTAGATGCTGCTCTCGTGCAATAGTGCTCCTTGTAGATGTGCTCAGTAGTGGGGAAGGCTCAATGGTTGGCTGCAGGAGCCTGGTGGTGTTCCACAGGGGTTGGTGTTAGGACCGCTTCCTTTTACATTATATGTCAATGATTTGGATGATGGAGCTGATGTCTTTGTGGCCACATTTGCGGATGATATGAAGCTAGGCGGAGGGGCAGGTAATGTTGAGGAAGCAGCGAGACTGTAGAGTATTTAGCCAGATTATGAGCTACAGTGTCTGGAATTGTATGATCATGCTCTTTGGTAGAAGGAAGAACAGCATCAACTGTTTTCTAAATGGGGAGAATTCAAAACTCCAAGGTGCAAAAGGACTTAGGAGTCAGCATGCAGGATTCCCTGAAGGCTAATTTGCAGGTTGAGTTGGTGGTGAGGAATGCAATGTTAGCATTCTTCAAGCAAGGGTGTAATGCTAAGGCTTCATAAGGCACTGGTGAGGCCTCACTTGGAGTATTGTGAGCAGTTTTGGGCCCCTACTCCAAGAAAGGATGTGCTGACATTGGAGACAGTTCAGACAATGTTCATGAGAATTATTCCAGGAATGAAAGGGTTATCGTATGAGGAATGTTTGGTGGCTCTGGGCCTGTACTCACTGGAATTTAGAAAAATGGGGGGGGGGAAGTCTCATTGAAACCTATTAAGTGTTGAAAAGGCTAGACAGAGTGGATGTGGAGAGGATGCTTTCTGTGGTTGGGGAATCTAACTCCACAGCCTCAGAACAGAGGGACGTCCATATGAAGATGAGGAGGAATTTCTTTAGCCAGAGGGTGGTGAATCTGTAGCATTTGTTGGGTGTATTTAAGACTGAAGTTGATTGGTTCTTGATTAGTCAGGGCATGAAAGGCTACAGGAAAAAGGCAGGAGAATGGGGATGAGAGGGAAAATAGATCAGCCATGATGAAATGACAGAGCAGGCTCAATGGACGGAATAACCTAATTCTGCTCCCGTATCATATAGTTTTATGGTCTTTACCTATGATGGGCTGAGCTGTATCCATTTCTTTTAGGAGGCTTTTCCATTCAAGGGCATTGGTGATTCCATGCCAGGTCATGATGAGACTAATCAATTTACTCTCCACCGTTCCTCGATAGAAGTTTGTCAAAGTTTTAGATGGCATGCCAAATCTTCACAAACCTCTTAGAAAGTAGTGCCTTCTTTGTAATGGCACTTATGTGCAGGACCCAAGACAGATTTTCTAAAATAATAACGGCGAGGAATTTAACGTTCCTGGCTCTCTTCACCTCTGATCCCCCGTCGGGGACTTGCTTATGGACCTCCAGTTTCCTCCTCCTGTAGCCAGTAATCAGCTCCTTGGTTTTGCTAACATTGAGTGAGAGGTTGTTGTGATATCATTCAACCAGAGTTTCAATCTCCCTTCTGTATGCAGATTCATCACCACCTTTGATTTAGCCAACAACAGTGGCGTCGTCAGTAAACTTAGGCATGGTATTGGAGTTGTACTTAGCCTCACAGTCATAAGTGTAAAGCGAGTAGAGCAGGGTGCTAAGCACACAGCCTTGTGGTGCACCTGTCTGGTGGAGATTGTGCAGAAGGTGCTGTTTCCAATCCAAACTGACTGAACATCTTCACTGTCCAAATGTTCCAGGTTTGAGTGAAGACCCAATGAACTGACCTGTTGTTGGCAAATTGAGGCAGATCTAAGATGCTCCTCAGTCAGGAGCTGATGTGTTTCATCATCAACCTCTCAAAGCACTTCATCACTGTGGATGTAAGTGCTACTGGACATTCAATAAAGCGCGTTCGGTTGCAGGCTTGGTTTCTACCTGCTGCAATATAAAGGCCTCCCAGATACTCCACATCCAATGGGCTCTCAGCGTAATTGTTCACATAACAAAAAATAGATGAAATCTACTTTCCAGCCCTCCAAGTTTCAAACTGTTAGCTAGCTTGAAATAAGTGTCAACAACCACCAGTTCCCAGACTGCACCACTAAACTAGCAAGCTATCCCTTGATACTTCACTACAACAATATCAAATAAAATTTGACTCCATGTCAGTATCATTTCACTTCTGTGGAAAAAAGGAACTCAGCCTCTGTGAAGCCATCACATACAATTTCAAACCTTGTCACTGTATCTGAAAATTCTTTTGAAGGTTCAGAATTTATTTCAGATTCTGTTTGTTGAAAGCATCCTTTTCCCAGGAGAACAGCAACATCTAGTGGAAAGTGGAAGTACGACATAGGCTGCTGATGCCAAGAATTTGAGTGGCAGCAAATTTCCTCCAGTGTTCTGTGATCAACTACTCCAGGGCCAAGGTGCAAAACACAGTATCAACAGTTCTACACAGTACAAGGCACATATAGTGCATATAAGATAGCAAGCACATATAAGATATCAGTAAAATACAGTTGCACAAAAAATTATAGTCCAAGATTGAGTCCATGAATGTTGCAGCAATCTGCATTCGAACACAATATAGCTTGTCATCTGCTAAGTGAACATGGGGTGGGGGAGAGGGAAAGCAGCACTGACTCCAGCTTGGACACCGCATCACACCACCCCCAGGCACTCCGATGGAGTGCACCAACTCCGGCAGGCAGCTCGCCCACCATCCACCCCTGCCGTCTGCCAATATATTAGTGGATCGGACTTGCAGCACTCCACATTAACAATGTCCAACAGGATCTTGCGATCACAAGAAAAGTGATGATCACTCACGGTTAAGACTGTGCACCACCTTCCTGCACCGACTCCTCTGACGCCTCTCTGATGCAGGCAGCAGCACCATCCACACCAAGTTCAGCTACTTCGGTTTCACCGCCAATGAGCAACTTACTGATGGGGTAGACCTGCAGTACTTTAAGGGTTACCAATCATGTGCAATAACTCTTCCTTAATATCACAATCAAAATCAGGTTTATTATCACTGACATGTGCCATGAGATTTGTTGTTTTGCAGCAGTAGTAGAGTTCAATACATTAAGAAGTTACTATGTTACAATAATAAGTGTGTAAAAGAATAAAAATTTAAATTACAAATCATATAATTGAATAGGTAGTGCAAGAAGAGAGCACAAATAGTGAGGTAATGTTCATTGGTCCATTGTCCATTTAGAAATCTGATGGCGGAGGAGAAGGGGCTGATCCTGAAACATTGAGTATGTGTCCATGGGCTCCTGTGCCTCCTCCCTGATGGTAATAATGAGAAGAGGGCATGCGCTGGGTGATGGGGGTCCCTAATGGTGGATACTGCCTTCTTGAGGCATGGCCTTTTGCAGTTACACTCAATGGTGGAGTGGCTAGTGTTAATGATGGAGCTGGCTCAGTTTAGAACCCTCTGTTTACCAAACGTCCTTAAACTCATAATGAAAAGGAGCCACTGGCATGCCGACTTCATAATTTCATCAATATGTTGGGCCCAGGATAGATCTTCAGAGCTGTTGCCACTCAGGAACTTAAAACCGCTCGTCGTTTCTGCTGCTGATACCTCGATAAGGACTGGTGCATCCTGAAGTAGAGTCCCCAGCTCCAGGAGACAACTCAGAATCAGAATTAGAAGCAAAATCAAGTTTCATATCACCGGCATACGTTGTGAAATTTGCTGTCTTAGCAGCGGCATTACAATGCAATACATAATAATGGAGGAAAACATGGGAATAGCAATAAGTAGATACATATTAAATAGTTAAATAAGTAGTTCAAAAATAGAAATGAAAAAGTCATAAGGTAGTGTTCATGGGTTTAATATCCATTCAGAAATAGGATGACAGAGGGGAAAATACTGTTCCTAAATCATTGAGTGTGTGCCTTTAGGCTCCTGTACCTTCTTCCTGATGGTAGCAATAAGAACAAGACATGCCCTAGGTGATTAGTAGACACAAATAGGCACATAGCATTCGTTCTACTTTCATCCTCTAAGCAACATATAAAGGGTCACTCCACTGACAGCAGGACACTTTACAAGGCAGCTCCAGAACTAATGCACACTCTGAAGCTCAAACTACAGTCAGATTGACAGTCCTTTGAAGATTGCAATTAATTAGAAAATACTGTGCTTTTTGACTCAGTAATCATCCTGCAAATTGCCAGATTGAGGTTGGGGTGTTTCTCACCACTCTGGGTGGTAGCAAAACTTTGCGGAACAGTCACAGAACTGTAAGCTTGCAATGGCTTTTTAATGGTTTTTTTCCCTTTGTGGCTGCCTGCAAGAAAACAAATCTCAAGATTGTATACAGTTTACATACTTTGATAATAAACGTACTTTGAAATTGAACCCTCTCCACTGCAAGCAGTATTTGATTCCCTGGTGTAGGAATAAAATGTGAGATTAAGTCTATCAAGTGCACAGAAATCATCAAGCACCCATTTACACTAATCATACCATAAACCCATTCTGTTGCTACTAAATTAGCCAGCATGTGCTTGAGTGTGACCTGTCACTCTGGGTGGTAAGCTAACAAGGGGGACAATTGCACCAACCCTCTTTACAGCATGCACCCTGTAAACGACAGGTGCCTGCCTGCCTGCCATGTCGACTGTGCCTTTAAGGGTTGACAGTCGGTCAGAAATATGGTAATTGAACAATGCCGCTCCTGTCAAAGCACGGGCATCTTTTAAGGTTGAAGCCACACCAACAGGGTTATACAATTCTGTGATCTTCCTGCGGAGGAAGGTGCCTTCCAAGGTTAAGGCTTCATTCTGCATTTATTTTCACAATAAATAGAATGTCGTTATACTGGAATAGGCCAAATCATTAGAATTGTGTTCAACTTATTGGTAGAAATATCTCTGGTCACTTGCCTATGGAAGGGCTGACACCCTGCCTTTTTGGTTGTTGCAATCCAAAGTATTTAATCTTGCTCTGAGCAAAGCGATAAATATTTGTGCAGCCTGACTGTCTATTAGTGATTTCTGGAACTTTAAGGCTTTTCCTCTGCACTGCAATAATGTACCTGAGTTCCGGAATGAGAGGCAAAGGATCGACAACGGGGCAAATAGTGGATTCACAGTCCCCACTTCCTGGTCCATTAGTTGAATCAGGAGATGAGCAGCTACATTTGTTTTTGCATTTTGTAGGAATCGTTTCCCTGCTGATGATTCATGCAAACAGCCAGGTTTTTGATTTCCCTTTTTAGAGGAATAAGTAGGAAGCTAAGCAGTACTGGAAGGTGGGTGGCGTCCGAGGGATGTGTGCAGTGGGTTGTAGCAAGAGGGGGTGGGGGAAGAGAGCAGATTTCAGCACCTCACTGACTAGAATTATAACATGAGAAGAGTGTAGGCAAATTTATATTTAATCATGCATCATATACAAAGGCCCTTCATCCTCAGAGGTGCACCACTTACACTAATCTTGTACTAATCCATTTTTATTCTTCTCACAGTGTCATCAAGTGCCCACTGACCTGTTCACCAGTGGTAACTTAAAAAGGACAATTAATCACCTTTAAGGTGTGGTAGGATAATGATGTCCGTTGAGGTCTTGGCTCAGACTTACTTGTTTTTAGGTTCATTGGGATGGTTTTGGGGTCAATGCAGGGAGTTAGGGAACAGGTTAAGGTTTAAGGACTAGGATGAGGTCAGGGGCAGGAGCCAGAGGTCAGAGCACTTCAGGGTCAAACGCCAGTGATCCCCAAGGATGGATGTTGGGTTAGCAGGTGCTGAGGACAAAGACCAGTGAACTTTGTAGTCAAGGACTGATCTTGGCGGACACCAAGAACAAGGACCGAAGTCAGTTGGCAGACCTGGAGGCACAAGGTTGGTCAGCAGAACTGGTGACCCAATGTCAGCAGGACTCGATGTTGGACTCCAGCAATCCTCGTGGATGGAGGTCAGTTTGGCAAGGACTGTGGTTGGCAGGCCCTGAGGACAAGGGCCGGTGATTCCCCAAGATTGGCGAGTTCCAGTAAAAAGGTCGGTCAATAGGTCCTGAGGATGGTAGTTGGTTGGCAGGTCTGGATGTCGATCCAAGGTCGGCGAGACTTGGGCCAAGGTCTGGAGGTCAGTGGCCCAAAGGTGACCTGTCCTGGGGCAGGTCTGGGGTCCGGGATGTCTGGGCATGGTAGAGGGAGGGGTTTGTTTGTTTTCCTATTGTTATGCCTGTCTTGTTGTACGTTGACTGCAAGTTGTTGTTGAACATTACAGGCATGCTTTGTTGTCACCAGAGCCATGGTGACTCTTGTGCACTGCTCCAGAACTTCCTCAAAATGTGTTGGTTGATAATGCAAACAATGCTTTTCGCTGTATGATTCAATGTACGTGCAATTTGAAATCTAATCTTGAAACCTTGAGGAAACCAGAGCACACAGAGGGAACCCATGCGATCACAGCACTGAAGATCAGGGTGGAAAGTGGCGCTGTGAGGCAGCTGCTCTACCAGATGTGACCCTGTGCCAGTCCAGATGATCACCCTCGGTCACATAGCATGCACTTCCACAATACAACCTGCATGTTCAGATTGCAAGATTTTAAAAAGTTTTGCAGAACTGGGCTGGAGCCTTTACCAAAATATGTAATCCAATTCAAAAACTGTGTGGAGAGAACAGAGATAAATAAATCATGATTTGCGGTTGAGTTGGATTAAAGGAATAAAGAAATAATGTTTTATTTATTTAGCACTTTTCAAACCACTGATTGTACAAAATCAATTTACAACCAATCAATTCAGTTGCCTTGATCAACCACGGGTGCAGTGTCAGTCTGTGCACAGCAAGTCCCATGAATTACAACAAATAACTGACAAGATAATTTATTTTAGTGCTGCTACTGAGAGATAATTATTGGTGGTGTTCCCTCTTTGATTTCAACTTGTGCTGCGGGAGGATTTACATCCAGCAGATGGGAAGCACAAGACCTCAGGCAGACTCCTGAACACAGAGCAGGCCGGTGCTTCGTTCATACTGCATTCGTCACCTTTTGTCACATGATCATGGGATAGTGGGAAGGCTGTGGCCCACAATCTGAGAGCTCCACCAAATGCACAATGACAGAATCAGAATCAGAATCAGGTTTACTATCACTGACGTATGTTGAGAAATATATTGTTTTGTACAGTAGAGTTCTAGACATAAAAAATATGTTGTTACAGAAATAAATGCATACATACATATATAAATACCTGAATAAATGAACAGAGTAAAAGAGAAATAGCAAAGTAGTGTTCATGGGTTCATGGACACTTCAGAAATCTGATGGTGGAGGGGAAGAAGCTGTTCTTAAACCATTGAGTGTGTGTCTTCAGGCTCCTGTACCTCCTTACAATATTAATGAGAAGAGGGCATGTCTTGGAAGGTGAGGGTCCTTAATGATGGATGCTGCCTTCCTGAGGCACTGTCTTTTTGAAGATGTCCTTGATGGTGGGGAAGCTAGTACATATGATAGAGCTACAACCCTCTGCAGCCTCTTTCGATGCTGTGCTTTGGAGACTGAAGGGTTGAAATTATGACCAAAGCTCTTTTCCACCTGCAGAGCATGAAGAAATATTAAGCAATGAATGATCTGGCTATGTTTCTGATTTTTAACCTATAGACTGTGCAGTTTTAAATTAACACTAGAAAAATATCAGAGAAAATTGGATATACCAAGCAGACAGTGAATATTCCCAGTTTTTAATCAAAATGAATAATACTTCAATGAGGATGATATTAAAGTTAAAGCCAGGTACCGTACATTGATGCCTACAGCACTATCCGCTCAGAGAAGATCTGCAGCTCACTGAGTCCCCTCCGACTGTCAAGCACCTGTTTACGTTAATCCCATTTTATTCACTGCATTTCCCAAAAACTGATTTTATAATTAATATATGCAGTGAGGGCATTTTAAAATGGCCAGTTGGCCTACCACCGACATGCTTTTGGGATGTGGGAGGAAAGCAGATCAATGGGAGGAAGCACGCACGGTCACAGGAAGAACGGGCAAACTCCGCACAGACAGCACTGGATTGCAGAATTGGACCCCTGCAGGTGTGACCGGGGCATCTAGGCTTTATGTTGAATTCTCCAGTGCCACAGAGAGTTGATAGGTGTTTGAAACATGCTGCCAGGGTAGGTGGTGGAAGCAGATGCCATAGCAATGTTAAGAGTCATTCTGGTAAACTTGTTTACAGGTGTGGAAGGGAGGAGTATAGACCATATGTAGGAGGAAAGGATTAATTTGGGGTGGCATCAAGGTGGGTGCAGATAATATGGGCCAAAAGGCTATTCTTGTTCTATATATTCTTGTTCCTGTATCAGAGTTGGCCATTGCGGCTCCAAGTCATCCATCTGTGAATTTGTGTTAGTTTTTTCAGTCTCCTCTAGTACAGTGTGCCCTGATGTCTCACAGTCCTGCAGATAGCAACACATTATTCCTGTTACTCTGACTTATCACTCTGTGACCTCCTGCACTGTTACAGTGAGGCTTGATGAACAGCACCTCATCACTCGGCATTCTGGACTCTACAACTTCAGGTAACCCAATCCCTCTCCCACTCTGTTTATCACCTGTTTTTTTCTATTCTCTTTCTCCCCTTTCCTCCTTAAGGGACTGAACAGTGTGTCCAAACTGATTTGTGCATTTAACAACTCCCGCATTCTTTTAACAACACACACAAAATGCTGATGGAACACAGCAGGCCAGGCAGCATCCCACATTCTTTTGCCAATTTTGTTTTGTCAGTGTTTTTCTCATTCTTAACCATTGCCATTCACTCACAGACCAGACGACTTTACAGATTACCGCTGTGATCACTTCAGTTTCTCTGCAAGGTCAGACTAGTTTGTTCTCTTTCTTTCCCAGCTCTGACAAAGGGTCTCTGATCTGAATCATTAATTCTGTTTCCTTTTCCACAGATCCTGCCTGACCTGCTGCACTGTTTCCAGTATTCTCTGTTTGTATTTATAAACTGGGTTATCTGGATTAGCTGGGTAAATAACTTGTTGGTCCGTTACTTCCCTAAACTAAACTTTCCATGGAGACTTCTCTGAACACTCAACAGGCAGCATTGTTTCAAGAAAGCCTTTCTAGTACCAGTACCCTGTTTTGTCAGTTTCAACATTTACCCAAAAGGATTATATGGCAGAGGGAGACCATTCAGCTCAATCAGTCCATGGTAGCATTTATACAATCTCAATCCAACTTTCATCCTTTCTCATCTGAATCTATGTGTTTTAGTGTTTTATTTTCTCCCTTAATATTTTTCCCTCCCCTAAAAGGTATCCACACTGTTCACTTCAACCACTCTAGTGATTTTCACATTCTCACTACTCTTGGGGTAAAGATTATTTTTATCCAAGTTTACTATCAAACTTCTTAGTGATTATCTTATACCGATAACCCCTCTTTTCTCACTCCCATGTGGAGAAATCATCTATTGGAGTAAAAGCATATGAATTTTTAAAGATATCTCTTTAGGCACCTCTCAGTCCTCTTTTCTCAAGAGAAAAGAGACCAAATCTCTTTGTCACTTCCAGATATATTTGCATTCATATTTCTGGCATTATCTTTGTACCTTCTCAAGTGTCCCTGGAACTAGTTGACACTGCATGCAGTACATACCTAAGTTTATTCAGAACTTTGGATTTAGGTTCAGCTCAAATGACTGACTTTTCCATTCTAAGCACCAGTGTAACTTTTGGTGACCAGTGTATATCTACTCCTATTGTTTCCCCAGCACACTAACACTTACAGTTTCCAAATAACAAGGGAACTCCCATCCCTTACTAACAAAACATGCCATCTTTTATTTGCCTGTATTCATTTAATTTGCTAATTATTTAATCACTGTGTAACTTCCACATATTCAACACTGCACTCTATTAAGTTGCATCACTGTTAAGTTGCATCCTATTAAGTTGCATCACTGCACGGTATGGAAACTGCACTGTGGCAGACAGAAACGCTCTGGAACAGGTAATCAAACTTGCACAACTCAACAACAGCACCAGCCTACCCACCATCGAGGATATATATATACAGAAAGGTGCCAGAACATCATGAAGGATCTCACCTATTCTGCTCATGGACTGTTTGTCCCACTCTCATCAGGGAGGAGGCTATGTAGCATCCATGGCAGGACCACCAGACTCAAAAACAGTTACTTTCCCCAAGCAGTGAGACTGATCAACACCTCCACCCACTAACCAACCCGTCCGAACACTATTTTATCATTTCCTGTCAGAGTCACCTTATGTAAAGATACTCCTGTGTCTAGTGTCACCTTATGGACATGCAATCAATTGATGTATATAAGCTATCTTATCTATTTATATTTATTGTGTTTTTATTATTGTATCCTTTATCTTATTTTTTGTGCTGCATTGGAGCCACAGCAACAATTATTTTGTTCTCCTTTACACTTGCAAATGACATTAAGCAATCTTGAAATTTAGATCTTGAACTTGTGGTGAAAACAAGGAGATGGAGTCGCTGAATGTTAAAATCAGTGGGATTGGTGAGAACGCAGGTGGACTGAAAGGTGGGCTGTGGTGATTAGCTGTGCTGGTGCTGTGGAGGTTTTGAATTAAATGTGGATATACGGACTGAAGAATGGGAAAAGAAACTGAGTGCTTGAGAATAAGGAGATATGAAGAGAAGATAAGTGAGTATGTGGATCCTGATGGGAAAGTGGTTTTGGTGGGCGTGTAAGGTTTAGAACAAGGAGGGTGAAAGCTATGTTGAGAATTTGCATTGGCGAGTTTGGAGCTACATGGCGAGAAGGCAGGTTGAGGATCTTTCTGAGAATCTGAGGCAATGATACTGAAAAGTAAATGAAACAATGTGACTAGGCGGTGAGAAGTGGGGAGGTGGAGGGATGTGGTTAGTAGATGGGATCAGGAAAATGGGTTAAGGTTGAAGGAGCAATGAAGTGGCTCTCCTGAAAGTACTGGGTTGCAAGAGACAAATTTGTGGTATTAATCATATGGTGCAGAGAGATCTATGGGAAATCTTTCTTGAGCTAAACCTTTATTTTGCTACACAAGTGCTACACCTGCCCCAACACCTCCTCCCTCACTACCATTCATGGCCCCAAACAGTCCTTCCAGGTGAGGCGACACTTCACCTGTGAGTCTGCTGGGGTCACCTACTGTATCCAGTGCTCCTGGTGTGGCCTCCCGTATATCGGTGAGACACGACATAGATTGGGAGACCACTTCACCGAGCACCAAAAAAGTGGGATCTCCCTGTGAACACCCATTTTAATTCCACTTCCCATTCACATTCCAACAAGTCAGACCATGACCTCCTCTACTGTCTCAATGAGGCCACACTCAGGTTGGAGGAGCAACACCTTATATTCCATCTGGGTAGTCTCTAACCTGGTGGCATGAACATCAATTTCTCAAACTTCCAGTAAAACTCCACCCCCCCCTTCACCATTCCCCATATCCCTCTCTCACCTTATCTCCTTACCTGCCCATTACCACCTTCCCCTTTTTCTTTCTTCCACAGCCTTCTGTCCTCTCATATCAGGCTCCCCCTTCTCCAGCCCTGTATCACTGTCAGCAATCAACTTTACAGCTCTTTACTTCACCCCTCTCCTCACTCCCAGTTTCACCTATCACCTGCCACCTTGTGTTTCTTCCTCTTCTCCCTCCCCCCCCCCACCTTCTTACTCCGACTCCTCATTTTTTTCTCTCCAGTCCTGATGAAGGGTCTCGGCCCAAAATCTTTTCCATAGACGCTGCCTGGCCTGCTGAGTTCCTCCAGCATTTTGTGTGTGTGTTGCTTGGATTTCCAGCATCTGCAGATTTTCTCTTGCTTCTTTATTGGTAGATGTTGTTAATCGCTGAAAAAAAAAAGAAAGAATGGCTGTATATTCTCCAATAAATTTCATAATTCATGCATTTTCCAGGTCTGGCATTTTATCTCTACTATTTGTGTTGTGTGACATCACATCAATGGCAAAGAATAAAATCTTATCGATGGCCTGATGAGCAATTAATTGGTGAAATATTTACAAATTGAAATAAATGCAGTCCTGTGCACAAGATAAATGTCCTGTCCCAAGTAATTAACTTTGATTGATAGTTTTAATTTAGATGTAATATGAAGTTGTTCATAGTTGTTCATTATAGTGCTGGGGGGTGGAATCAGTGATGGGATATAAAACATTGTTTTTAAGCATGTTACCTTTCTTTTCAAGCTTCACACAGCCATGTTGTTTTAGAATGCTTTACTGTAGATTTGGAACTGAGAGTAAGCGATACCGTCAAAGTTTGTGGGGCATCTCCCTTGAAGTGAGTACCTTCGTCACTGCAACTGTACCTCGGACACAGGCACCACTAGTTCTGCTGAATCACCACCTTTCAGAAATTCCCATTACAACCCCCTTTCTGCATATTGTACAAGCCAGGCTGATCAGCAACTTGAGAAAGTTACTGGAGGGCTGTCAGAGGTTAACAGCAGGACATTGATAGGATGCAAAACTGGGCTGAGAAGTGGCAGATGGAGTTCAACCCAAACAAGTTCATTTTGGTAGGTCAAATATGACAGCAGAATATAGTATTAATGGTAGGAATCTTGGCAGTGTGGAGGATCAGAGGGATCTTGGGGTCTGAGTCCATAGGACGTTCAAAGAAGCTGCACAGGTTGACTCTGTAGTTAAGAAGGCGTACGGTGTATTGGCCTTCATCAATCGTGGAATTGAATTTAGAAGCTGAGAGGTAATGTTGCAGCTATATAGGACCCTGGTCAGACCCCACTTGGAGTACTGTGCTCAGTTCTGGTCACCTCACTACAGGAAGGAAGCCATAGAAAGGGTGCAGAGGAGATTTACAAGGATGTTGCCTGGAATGAGGAGCATGCCTTATGAGAATAGTTTAAGTGAACTTGGCTTTTTCTCCTTAGAGCAACGGAGGATGAGAGGTGACCTGATAGAGGTGTATAAGATGATGAGAGGCATTGATTGTGTAGATAGTCAGAGGCTTTTTCCCAGGGCTGAAATGGTTGCCACAAGAGGACACAGGTTTAAGGTGCTGGGGAGTAGGTACAGAGGAGATGTCAGGGGTAAGTTTTTTACTCAGAGAGTGGTGAGTGTGTGGAATGGGCGGCTGGCAACGGTGGTGCAGGTGGATACGATAGGGTCTTTTAAGAGGCTTTTAGATGGGTACATAGAGCTTAGTAAAATAGAGGGCTATAGGTAAGCCTAGTAATTTCTAAGGTAGGGACGTGTTTGGCACAGTTTTGTGGGCTGAAGGGCCTGTATTGTGCTGCAGGTTTTGTATGTTTCTATGTTTCTAAATCACATTGATTTTTCTGTCCTTCACAGATTCCCTTGAATGGACCATGAGTGTTGGGGAACCACTGGAACTCACTCTGCTTCATGTTTTAGGCATATAATGGCTAATGCAGCTATTGATTCCAGGATTGGAACTCCCACCCTCACCCTGCAGCATCTGAGATTGATTCACTACCCCATACTCCAGTCATTGTAAGGCTATGCCTCCAGCAATGACCTAAGTATTACCATTTCCTCCCAGTTAGAATATATTCTCTGTACACACACCGTGTCTTTATTAACTCCTGGTAATTCTGTCTCTATTTCAGATGGTTATCTCCAATTCCATGCATTTTAATATATCCTTTTAATCTTGTGTGAAGAACCATATTGAATACCTTCTGTAAAACCATGTAAGTAGTATCCATAGATTCTCCCATCATGTCACCATGTTAGGATTGAGACAGGATCCTGACTGTATAGGTGAGGAAGTTTGTCTCAACTTGGTCTTCAACTTCAGAAGAATTCTTAACAAAGTGAAAAGTCTAGATTAACACTTGCAGCTCTAACAGGTAAGGTGCAGAATCGAGGGAAATGAGTGATCAGCAGTAGGAAAACCCCTCCCTTACTAAGATTAATGCTTGTATCTTTATATATTTTTAGCAGCAACTCTACAGCCATACATTGAAGAAAATTGTCAGCAACACCTCAAGAATTCTTCATACTTTGGAGTTTCCAAATGATAAGAAGAATGGAGTCAGTCAGTGAAAAGAATGGGACTGTGAGTCCTGACACTGTCCAGCGGGGACTGCCTGGCAACCAGAGAGAGGGAATCTCTAGCTTAGGAGAGGACCAAGGAGATGCCCGAGCAGTCTGAAAAACTTGCAGCTAAGCCTAAGAAAACCAGCCATCAGGTCTCAAGGAAAGGAAAGGCTGCTATACACCATCCTTGAAGCCAATTCCTGGGGGGAGGGGTGCACAAGGACCATCTGTAACACCTTGTTGCTGTTATCTGAGGATTCAGATGAAGATTTGGACTCTGATTTGACCACTGTTTCTATGAATGAACTTTGTGAGCTTAGGGAGCTGACTCGGACGTCTGTTGAATCACCCCTGCCACCTAAGAAGCCTCAGGAGTTGGCCTTAAATGAAGGTCCAGAGGAGATAACAACCCCCAGACCGATCGAAATCCCTTCTGTCTACAAGGAGGTCTTCAGTAAGGGAAAGGCCTCGACTCTTCCACCACACCAACCCTACGACTGTGCTATAAGCCAGCTGTCCTGTACTTGTCCTCCGTGAGATCAATTGTACGAGCAGTGCAATGGAATAGTATACAAAGGAGGCTCTTTGCCACAGTCTTCATTCAACCCCTTACCTCACCAGCCAGTGCAGGTTTCTTCTTTAAATAAAAGAAAGCTGGGAGCCTGAGGCCATGCATTGATTATAGGGGATAAAATCACATAATGTCCAAAGATCGTTAACTCATTCCTCTCATAAATATGGCCCTCAAGATGCTCCAAGGAGCGAGAGTATTCTCAAAGCTAAACCTATGTAGTGCATGGAATCTGGACTGTATAAAGGAGAGTGATGAATGGAAGACAGCATTCAATATACCAGTGGGCACTATGAGTACCTGGTTATGCCATTCAGTCTTGTGAACGCTCCAACAGTCTTTCAGGCCTTTATCAATGATGTGCTCCACGATGCTCTCCATAGGTATGCCTTCATCGACTTGGATGATATCCTAATTTTCTCAAAGTCCATCGAGGAACACGTCACTCATGCCAGAGCTATCTTAAAGAGTCTTCTAGACCATGGACTTTATGTTAAGCTTAAGAAATCTAAATTTCATGCAACGACCATTTCATTTTTGGGTTTCATTATCTCCAAAGGCAATCTCAAGATGGACCCTACCAGACCCAGGTAGTCAGAGACTGGCCACAACCATCCAGTGTCAAACAAGTCCAACAATTCCTGGGGTTTGCAAACTTCTACCAGAAGTTCATCCACTGATGGCGCTAACTAAAAAATCCATGAGCCCTTTTGTCTGGACTACTGAAGTGGAGGCTGTTTTTGCAGAGCTTAAACAGCAGTTCACATCAGCTCCCATCTTGGTTTCTCCTAACGTGGACCTTCCCATCATCAGAGTTGGTGCAGCGTTGCCTCAACAATCACCTTTAGATGGTAGACTGCGCCCATGTGTGTTCTTCTCCAGACAGCTATCCCTGGCAGAGAGGAACTATGACATCGGGAATTGGGAACCTCTTGCAGCTAAGTTAGCATTGGAGGAATGGCATCACTGGATAGAGGGGGCCAAGAACCCCTTTATAGTTTGGACAGACCACAAGAGCCTGGTTTATATTCAGGAGGCCAAGAGGCTGAATATCAGGCAGGCCAGGTGGTATTTGTTCTTTAACCACTTTAATTTCATCCTGACCTATCGACCGGGGTCAAAGAGCCAGAAGCCTGATGCCTTTTCCCATCATTTTGATGAACCTGAATGAGAGGAACAGCCTACCACCATTTTTCCCCGAGCCAAGGTCGTAGCGCCAATTCATTGGGGAATCAACGCTCTTGTTCACAAGGCGGAACCGCAAGGGAAGATACCTAAGAGCAGTGCTGTGGGTCGGCTGTTCATCCCAAGTTCCAACCAGTCCCACATACTCCATTCATCGAAAATTACCACTCATCCAGGACCCTGCAGTTTTCCAAGAAATGGTATTGGTGGCCCAGAATGACGAGGGAGGTTTGCCAGTACTTGCAGGCATGTGAGTTGTGCGCCTGGAACAAGAAGTCCTGTACTCAGCCTCATGGGCTCCTCCTCTCCCTACCTGTTCCAGAAAGACCATAGACTTTTTCACGGGTCTTCTGCCATTGAAGAGGAAGACTGACTTGATGGTAATTGTCGATTGGTTTTCGAAAGCCTGCAAGTTCATTTCCTTGGATAAGCTACTATCTGCTGTGCAGATGGCCGAGATTGTTCTGGACCAGGTCTTCAGAATCCACGGATTCCTGGTTGATATTGTCTCAGATTGTGGTCCACATTTCACATCATATTTCTGAAGGGTGCTCTGTGAACTGACTGGGGCAACAGCAAGTCTTTCCTCTGAGTTTCACCCACTGTCCAGCAGTAAAACATGGCAGACCAATCAAGATTTAGAACGTACCCTAAGATGCATGGCCTCAGAAAGATCTGATGAGTGGTGTGACCATTTGATGAGGGCGGAGGCATTCTGCATACAGGATGTCCCCTTTCGAATTCCAGTTTGGTTATCCTCCAACTCTCTTTCCAGAACAGGAGGTCAAGGTTGGGGTTCCTACAGCCGAAGATCTCATCCAACGCTGCAAGCAAAAATGGATTAGTACTAGAGAGATTTTGCTGGCCTCTATCTGGACGGTGGAAACTAAGGCAAACCAAAGGAGAAGACAGGGACCCAGTGTGTAGCCTGGGCAACAGGTCTGGCTGGCTGTTTACTCTTGATTTGCTTCTCTGGGTGGAATCTAGAAAGTTGGCGTCCAAGTTCATTGGACCCTTCCAAGTCCTGAGGAAAGTAAATCCAGTGGTTTATACCTTGCAGTTCCCCAAGTCCCTAAAGATCAATCCTACCTTCAACATTTCTAAATTAAATCCTGTCTGCAGCAGTCCCTTAGGCCCACCACCACCAGTCCTGCTGCCACCCAAGTTTATCGAGGGGGAGCATGTTTTCACAGTGAGAAAACTTTTGGACTCACGTACTGTTCGGGGAATTTGACAGTACCTCATGGACTGTGACGGAGAGGTGCTGGGTGCCTAAAAGAGGCATCTAGGATCGACTCTCATCCACAACTGCCACCACCATCTCTCTGAGTAGCCACGCCATCAGGAGTCGGCCGTAGGGGAGGGTGTCCCATTATGAGACGCTCTCGACCGCGCCAGCTTCTGGTATTTAGACGTTCTAACTCTCGGGATTATGGCTGATGGGTGCAACCCCTTCAAGGGTCCAGAATGGTTCTGCTAATTGCCAATCATGTTTTGGGTGCCAAAAATTGTCTATTTACAGAGCACCTGAACGGAGTTTCCGTCCTCAATCATAAGCCCTAAGAGTGATCTCATCTAGCATTTGTTGTGTGCTCAGTGCTCGATCCCATTTGATATTCTGTCTTGATCCTTGCCTTGGATACTCCAGCATTTGGGTCCAAACCATCCTCGTCAAGACTCTCGTTGCATCAATGGTGACAGTAAGCGATGCTTGGTTTAAAGAATTCATGCATGTTATTCGTACTTTGAGCCCATAATATTCTACTCTTTTTAACACTGTCTTGTGATTTTGGAGATGTTCCTGTAAATCCTCACTGGTAATAATGATTTTGTCCAGGTAACACTGAGTGTCCGGGCAGCCTTGCAGCACCTGGCCCATAGCTTTCTGCCAGAGTGCAGGTGCAGATGCTACTCCAAAATAAGCCTATTATAGAGATAAAGCCCTTTGTGAGGGTTTATGATGAGCAAAACTTTGGACTCTTCTTCCATTTCCATCTGTAGTAGGCCTCAGCTTTGTCCACTTTGCTGAAGTGTCTCTCTCCAGATAGGTTTGCTCCATCCTGGGCAGAGGTTATTGATCAACTTTCAGTACTAGTTTGATGGTGACCTTAACATCACCACAGATCCTGACTTTTTCTGACAAATCACAGATTCTTTTTGTCTACTGGTTTAGGTTTTCACAAATAAAAGCAATGTGAGACATTTTACATTTAAGAAAAACAGTAACAACTCATTTAGTGTATTCCAAACACTGAACACAAGGCGCAGTAACAGAACTTCCCATAAATACATGATCACGTCAGACCAGCCTCTTAAAGTGAACTGAACTCCCAACTCAATGTTAGTGGTTGTGAATTCTGTACGTTTCCACCAATTGCATTCCTCTACAGAGTCACCTACAGTCCCCAAATATACTCACACCAATTCACAGTGACTCAAAGTCATCAGCTGACATCACGCTCACCATCACACTCCTCTCACCACTATTTGCTGCCCTTCCCAGTCCCTACAGGCTGTCACAGTTGTTCCCAGTAACTAACATTCACTGTCCTCAGTCACTCACAAGCGCACACGTTCTCAGTCATTTACGATCACTCACAGATCTCATTATCACAGCTCTAGTTACAGTCGAGCATAGTCCTGCCCGTTACTCAGAGTGACTGATGATTGCTGTGATTATTCACAGTTTTCCCAGTTTCTCTGCCATTGACAAGACACAAGGCTTTCTGCTTAGATTTTTCTCTGTTGCTCAGCCCTCCAAAACTCTTACCAACACAGTACACACCTCACCTTAAGGCTCAGTGATCTGTGTTTTCTTCAGGCTGCTCATATTTTCTTCAATTCTCTTGTCCATTGTCAGTACCATAGTTATTCAGGGTTCTTGTTTTTCAGTGCCTCAAATGCAAAATTCACATGATGGCCTGTTGGCCCTGTTTCTATGCTGTATCTCTCTGTGACCCTACCACTCTCTCTCTGGTCTTGCCTCTACCGATCTTTGTACTTCTATACAACTATACAACTTTCACGTAACTTTCCTACACTCATTCACTCAGTTGGTCAGACTCCTCCGTTTACCCCTGCATGTGCTTTAATCATCTAGCTTCATTTTCTGAGATCCAATTCTCCACCTTATCTTGCATCCCTCAGGAGCTCCTTCGAAGCAACTCTGAGCAAGCTACAGGACACCCTGTTTCCCTACATCGCTGTGATTTGGTTAGAAAAATACAGTACGTATGTTGCTGTGAGTTACAAAGGACTAAATCACCAATACTCTTTGCCATTTTAGAAATTTACACAGTCCCCCCTCCCCCCTCCGAGAATTCACTAAAGCCCACACTGAGAGAGATGAGCCGCCCGGCTCGGGTCCTGTGTTCCATGGGTGGAGGAACAGCAGGTGCCTCTGGCTCATCCAGAGGTGTGTTGACACACTCATGGTCATGTCATGGTGCCAGGGTAGTGGAATGCCCCAAATCTCGGTGGGCCGATTTAAGCCGATCTACTGAAATACATCCAGGTTTACCACCCGCCCCACCCCCCCCCCCCCCAGGCATCTATGATAAATAGACTTTTCTCTCCATTCCAAAATGCAAAATGGGCCATCGGAAGGGGATGTTAGTGTGCATTATGGCGGACGAAAACAAACGAGGTGGAACGTAGATCAACAGGAACCCAAAGTGCTGTACACCATGATGGGATGTAAGAAGAGGTGCAAAGGAATTGAATTTACTCAGAACGGTGGAATGATGTTGAGAGGCTGACCTGGTGGTGAATAAAATCACCTGGCATTTGTAATGCCCATATACTAACTCAGCCATGGATGACCGCAGGTCCTCTTTTGGAGCTGTTCTGAGCCCCAGCAGGACCCACAGGAGAGGATCATGCCAACACTCATCCATCAGGGAAGCCCTCAGAGCAGCCCTAAGGAGCAGTGAAACCGCTCGCATAGGCCACTGGACTGTGGTGTGATGTAGCCTTACGGTGAGGTTCTGGGCCATCGCAGTAGGCCATTGGACTGTGGGTGATTCGCTGAGGTGTGATGTAGCCTAACGCTGAGGTTCTGGGCCATCGCAGTAGGCCATGGGACTGTGGGTGATTCGCTGTGGTGTGATGTAGCCTAACGCTGAGGTTCTGGGCCATCGCAGTAGGCCATTGGACTGTGGGTGATTCGCTGAGGTGTGATGTAGCCTGATGCTGACGTTCTGGGCCATCACAGTAGGCCATTGGACTGTGGGTGATTCGCTGTGGTGTGATGTAGCCTAACACTGAGGTTCTGGGCCATCGGAGTAGGCCATTGGACTGTGGGTGACTCGTTGTGCTGTGATGTAGCCTAACGCTGAGGTTCTGGGCCATTGCAGTAGGCCATTGGACTGTGGGTGATTCGCTGTGGTGTGATGTAGCCTAACGCTGAGGTTCTGGGCCATCGCAGTAGGCCATTGGACTGTGGGTGACTCGTTGTGCTGTGATGTAGCCTAACGCTGAGGTTCTGGGCCATTGCAGTAGGCCAATGGACTGTGGGTGATTCGCTGTGGTGTGATGTAGCCTAACACTGAGGTTCTGGGCCATCGGAGTAGGCCATTGGGCTGTGGGTGATTCGCTGAGGTGTGATGTAGCCTAACGCTGACGTTCTGGGCCATCACAGTAGGCCATTGGACTGTGGGTGATTCGCTGTGGTGTGATGTAGCCTAACGCTGAGGTTCTGGGCCATCGCAGTAGGCCATTGGACTGTGGGTGATTCGCTGTGGTGTGATGTAGCCTAACACTGAGGTTCTGGGCCATCGGAGTAGGCCATTGGGCTGTGGGTGATTCGCTGAGGTGTGATGTAGCCTAACGCTGACGTTCTGGGCCATCACAGTAGGCCATTGGACTGTGGGTGATTCGCTGAGGTGTGATGTAGCCTAACGCTGACGTTCTGGGCCATCACAGTAGGCCATTGGACTGTGGGTGATTCGCTGTGGTGTGATATAGCCTAATGCTGAGGTTCTGGGCCATCGCAGCCCAGAGGTCTGATGTGAATATGGTCAGTAGAAACATCAGATGGGGTGCCAACCCAAGCAACCCAGTTGCCGATGAACACCCGAGCCACGTCTGCGGCCATCATAGACACTAGAGGGACGACTCTGGCCTCCTGGTAGCACAGTCCACCACAATAAGGAGATGTGTGAAACTGGTGGGGGGAGAGGACCAACAAGATCAACATTGATATAGTCAAACCATTGCTCAGGGAACTCAAAAGGTGCTAATGCCACCTGAACATGATGGTTAATTTTTGCCCCCTGGCAGTCCACACAGGCTGCAGTCCAATCAGGTGCGTCTTTTCTCAGGCTGTGCCAAACAAACTTTAGTGCAACCAGTTTCTGTGAGGCCATGTATGGAGTCAAAAACAGCCCATCTCCAGGTTGTACAGTTAAGACATAGCACAGGAGAGAAACCCTAGCTTCCCCAAATTTAATGCCAGCCATGCGCAGGCCCGTGAACTGCTGTTCGGTAAGCTTGGACATTTGGATCAGTAACTTGGTCGGCTGCCATGATGGCATAGTCAACCCCTATGTGTAGGGCCTCAATGTCTGGCTGTGAGAGGCATTTAGCCACGCCATTATCTTTTCACTTGCTATGTTGTGCATCAGTTATGAACTCTGATATGTATGCCAGGTGACGTTGCTGCCGTGCAGACCGAGGGTCTGATATTTTGGCCATCATGTGCACGAGCGGTTTGTGGTCAGTGAACACTGCAAAATGGCGACTGTCTAATAGAAAGTTAAAATGGCAGACAGCCAGATAGAGACTGAGAAGTTCACAGTCAAAGGGCTGTACTTCCTTTCGGGTGAACGAAGCTGCCGGCTGAAGAAGACGAGTGGCTGCCACACGCCTCCGACCAACCGTTCGTGCACAGTACCAACAGCATAGTCTGAAGTGTCAGTAGTAACGGCTACCGATACGTTGGGGAGCGGGTGCGCCAGTAAGGTCGTGTTGGAAAGAGCTCGTTTGGTATCATCAAATGCCCTGGTCATGTCCACTGACCAGTCAAGCATGTGATTAGGGTTATTGCCTTTAAGCGCACTATACAGGGGGAGCACAAGTTCAGCAACTCGCAAAATTTGGATTTAAACTTATTTAAATCTTACATCTGAAACACAGTGTGAGACAGTAAAAATCTTTGCCTCGTGACTCCGTCGCAATGTGCAGACATGTGAATTATGGAGAGAATTATGGTGTTGAATGCTGAACTGTAGTCCAGGAACAGTGAGTGAGGATGGTGTGTAGTACATTGTCTATGACATCATCAGTAGACCGATTCCATCGGTAGACAAATTGTAGGGGGTCTGATGTGGGTGGTAGCAAGCTGCAGATGTGGTCTTTAACCAGCCTCCCAAAGCATTTGCTTATAATTGAGGTGAGTGTGACAGGACGCCAATTGTTCTGGCAAGCTACCTTAGTTTTCTTAGGTACAGGGACAATGATGGATGATTTGAAACAGGAGAGCACTACACACTGGAAGAAGGAGAGATTAAAATGTCTGTAAACACACCAGCCAGCTTTTCAGCAAACAATTCGAGGATGTGCCCTGGGATGTTGTCCAGCCCTGCTGCCTTGCGGCTGTTGACACATTGGAATGTTCTACGTACCTCAGCCTCAGAGATGACCGAGGTTCAGGTCTCCTGGACAGTTCTCCTTGGGGGTTCAGTCTTATCAACCTTGATTCTAGCATTTAAATATATATACCTCATCTGGGGGTGAGGTGGCAATGTGGGCTGTACTGCTGTGTTTCCTCTTGAAGTCTGCAACGGTGTGCAGTCCTTGCCATATGCTTACGTGTGTCATTTTCACAGAGTTGTGACTGGATTTTGTCCGTTTTGCATTTTGCCACCTTGATGGCTCTACACAAGTGGCATCTCTTGAACTCCTGTTGGTCCCTGGAGGTGAAGGCTTTATTTCTTGCACTGAGAGCAACATGCACTGAACTATTTATCTAAGGCTTCTGGTTTGGGTAGACCTGGACCAATTTTTGGGTGTTCAATGCACTTCCAAATCAAGCCTGTGACCACTTCCATGTGTTCGGACATGTTCTCAGCTCGAAATACCTCCCAGGAGATGCTATCAATGCAGTCTTGTAGCATTGAATCTGATTGGCTGGACCAGCAGTGAATGGTTTTCATTATGGCTGCTTCCTGTTTCAGTTTCTGCCTGTAGGCCGGCAGGAGTAAGGTAGAAGAATGATCAGACTTTCCAAATGGAGGGCAGAGAAGTGCTTTGTAGGCATTGTGAAAGGGAGAGTAGCAGTGGTCAAGTATGTTTCCTCCCCGCGTGCTCACCTGGATGTGTTGGCAGAACTTCGGATAAACGTAGATAGTGACACTTGGTTAAAGTCTCCAGCTTGTGGCAGTATGGTTTCATGAATATTGAAGCGGTGATAGAAATTCACCATGCCTCAAACCTCTGGCAGTTTTTTAGTGGTGTGGAGTGGTCAGAAATCCATAATAGTGGCTACATTTGATGTGAGGGAATTTGCACCTTCTGTGGAGATACGACGGCCGAGAAAGTCAACTGGCATTTAGCAGGGTTGATAATCAACCCGTGTTGGTTTAAGCGTTGGAAAAGTGTGCGGAGATGAGATACATAAAAACACAAAATGCTGACAGAACTCAGCAGGCCAGACAGCATCTACGGGAGGAGTATAGTGACGACGTTTCGGGCCGAAACCCTTCATCAGGGGATGTGATACGTGTTCGGATTTAGATGCACTGGTGAAAAGAATGTCATCCAGGTCAACAAGAAAGAAGTCTAAGTCTTTTAATACAGAGTCCATCAGTCGTTGGAAAGTCTGTGCTGTAATTTTCAGCCCAAGTGACATTTGCAGAAACTCAAAAAGGCCCAACGGCGTTATCACAGCCATTTTAGGAATGTCCTCCGAGCACACAGGGACCTGATGGTAGCCCCTAACTAGATGAACTTTAGAGAAAATTAACTTTTCAGCTAAATGTGCCGAAAAGTCTTGGACAAGTAGGACTGTGAGACAATCGGGAGCAGTGGTCTCATTAAGGCATTGGTAATTGCCACATGGGCGACAACCACCAGCGGGCTTAGGGACTTTATGGAGGGGTGAAGTCCAGGGTCTATTCGACCAGCATATAATGGCAAGTCTTTCCATGTTGGTAAAGTCAGCCTTCATTGTTGCCAGCTTTTCTGGATCCAGTGTACACACGCAGGCATGGACTGGTGTGCCAGTTGTAGAAATGTGGTGCTTGACCCCATGTTTTGTGACTGTCGTGCAGAATGTGGGCTTGGTGAGGTTTGGGAATCTACCAAGCAGTCGAGTAAACTCACATGCGGTGGTGCATGCGCTTGACAGAGTTTTTGTGGGGAATGACCCAAAGTCCTTGACATCCACAAGCCAGTAGTTGATGATCTTTCCTTTCAGTTAGTCCTGACAAAGGGTCTCTGCCCGAAATGTCGACAGTGCTTCTTCCTATAGATGCTGCCTGGCCTGCTGCGTTCCACCGGCATTTTGTGTGTATTACTTGAAGCAGCATCACAGACATATTGAATCATATAAGCAGCTTTAACAAGAAGTAACATAAACATAATTCTTGCATTAAAGATAGCAATTCAAATTTTTTTAAATGACCATTTTAGTATAAAGTGATCAAAATGGCCCACTGATTAGGGTGGTGCTGGTTGGCTCAAGAACTGAATAGTTGAAGGTAAGCAACTGTTCTTGAACCTGGTGGTGTGGGGCTTCAAGCTGTTGTGCCTCATATGTCCAATGGAGGCTGTGAGAAGCAAGCATGGCCTGAATAATGCGGACCTTTGAGAATAAAAGTTGCGTTCTTGAGTCAGTGCCTCCTCTAGACACAACTGATGGTGGGGACAGATGTACCCATGATGTATTGGGGAGAATCTACTATTCTCTGTAATTTCTTACATTTCTATACATTCTAATTGCTGTACCAGGCCATGATGCAACCAGTCAGGATACTTTCAACAGTATATCTGTAGAAGTCTGTTAGAAAATTCAGTGACAAGCTGATCTTCCTTAACCTCCAAAAAAAAGTAGAGGCTCTGGCACACATTCCTTATGATTATATCTATGTTTTGAACCCAGGACAGGTCATCCGATATGTTATCGCCTGGGAATTGAAAACTGCTGATACTCTCCACTGCCGATCCCCCATTGCAAACTGGTGCATGCTCAGCCTCCTTTCCCTTCCTAAAGTCAACAGCCTATTCTTTAGTTTTTGAGGTACCATTCAGCCAGGTCTCTGATCTCACCCTGGTAAGTTGACCCACCACCACGTGTGATTCATCCAGCAACAGTGTTGTCAGCAAATTTGTAATTGACACCGTGTCACAGCTACATCGAGTATGTAACTATTCTGCCTCCTTCTCCCTCGTCCTGTTTGGTGACATTTTCTGGCAACACCTTCAATCCCATATGCTCAGGTGCAACGTTGGTCCATTAAAGTCATAGACAGATATAGCTTGAAAATGTCCCACCAAGACTACACTGACCATCAAGCACCAATTGTTTGCATTCATCCTACATTACTCTATTGTATTCTCTGCATTCCCATCAGCTCTCACATTCCACAATTAAACAACACATTAGGGGCAATTTACAGTGGCTAATTAACCCACCAGCCTGCACGTTTTGTGGGACGTGGGACAAAACTGGAGGAAACCCATGGAGCAATAGGAAGAACATGCAACTCCAGCAGCAGACGTCGGGATTGAACCTGGGTTACTGGAGCTGTGAGACAGCAACTCTCCTAGCTGTGCCACAGTGCCAAAACACCAGCAAATATATCTTGTCCTGTGAAATGTTTTCTTGTTGATGATTTATCTGAGCGCCTTTATGATAGACATTGGCTCTTTGTTTTGTCCCCATACACCCAATGAATGGAGGCTTAATGATTGCAACAACACACACAAAATGCTGGTGGAATGCAGCAGGTCAGGCAGCATCTATAGGGAGAAGCACTGTCGACGTTTCGGGCCGAGACCCTTCATCAGGACTAACTGAGAGGAAAGATAGTAAGAGATTTGAAAGTAGGAGGGGAAGGGGAAAATGCGAAATGATATGAGAAGACAGGAGGGGGTGGGATGAAGCTGAGAGCCGGAAAGGTGATTGACAAAAGGGATACAGAGCTGGAGAAGGGAAAGGATCATGGGACGGGAGGCCTCAGGAGAAAGAAAGGGGGAGGAGGGCACCAGAGGGAAATGGAGAACAGGCAGAGTGATGGGCAGAGAGAGAGAAAAAAAGGAGGAGGGGCATTAACGGAAGTTAGAGAAGTCAATGTTCATGTCATCAGTTTGGAGGCTACCCAGCCGGTATATAAGGTGTTGCTCCTCCAACCTGAGTGTGGCTTCATCTTGACAGTAGAGGAGGCCATGGATAGACATATCAGAATGGGAATGGGACGTGGAATTAAAATGTGTGGCCACTGGGAGATCCTGCTTTCTGTGGCGGACAAAGCGTAGGTGTTCAGCGAAACGGTCTCCTAGTGGCCACACAGGGAGACTGATTCAATAAAAGACTGTCACCTCTAACAAGACAGCATTTCCTCAATACCGTTCTGGAGATTTGGTGCTCAGGTGGGAGTTTGGCCCAAAACTGTAGTGACAGAACTCTCCACTCATGCACAGCTGGCCTCTAAATATCTAGAAATTCCATTTTGGGCATTTCCTAGTGCACTGCATACATGCTGCATATTAGACTGATGTCAAATTCAAAGTCACTGCAAATCTTGCCATATTGGAGCATGATTGCTTTAATAAATTATTACAAAGGGTTTCTCCTTTGTGAGAGTGATACAGTGTGACCTGAATGTTTCACAAGGCTTGCAGCTGCTGTGTCACTTGCAAGTTCATCTATAGCTTACCCACAGTAACCTGATGTAGAACCAGATTGGTTGGGGGGTGGGGAAATTAGGAGGGGTAAATCAGTGGGTTCCTGTCCCTACATCAGTGCAATGTTGGGTGTGGGAGCTGTATTATTAATTCACACACTCCTCAGTCTGTATAGAGAACTGTTAGCAATAATATTTGATTCAATTAAGGCTCACTATGCAGAATTTGTTACACATAGAATGATGCTCTGGGGCCACTCTAATTCGCTACTTTCAATCTGATGTGTTTACTTTGTATTGTGGGTTATTTACAAAGTCATAATGTTCCTCTATCATTAAATAATTAGAATGAATCATAGACATTGATTATGTCATCACTTGCAGAAGATACTGATAGGAAATGTAGGCCTCCGTTAGTCTCGATAGAAAAAAGGATTTGTGCCCAAGCTGCAAGTCTCCTCTCTCCACACCACCAATGTTGTCCAAGGGAAGGGCATTAGGACCCATACAGCTTGGCATCAGTGTCGTCGCAGAGCAATGTGTGGTTAAGTGCCTTGCTCAAGGACACACACGCAAGCCTCAGCCAAGGCTTGAACTAGCAACCCTCAGATAATTAGATGAATGCCTTAACCACTTGGCCACACGCCAAGTGGTTAATAATTCCTGGGCTGAGGTGAATTGTAACAGGAAGTGCCCCATCTAATTTCCTGATGGGCAGAGCCAACAGGGAATGATGCAGGCAATTTAAAGCAGGTGTAAGACATGTTCTGTGTATAATTTACACAGAGAGAACAAGCAGAGGGTGCTCAGTAAAAGCTGAAATCCATGCTTGGTACTGGATGCCAGAATATAGCAGCTAGTAATCATCTGCCTCATGGCTTCTGCAACCGCTGTTTGATTCTTACCTTTGTGCGGTCTGCATAGAGTTTGCAAGTTTTACTTGAGACTATACCAGTTTATTCTGATCCTTTAGTTTTTTTTCTCAATGATAAACTGGTTAGTAGCTTAACTGACTATAATACTGTAGCGGAGGAGTGGTAGAACCAGATGAGAATGTGGGCAGAGTAAAATGGGATTGGTATAAATGGGTATTTTATGGTAAACTCAAAGATACTAGGCTGAATGACTTCTTTCCATGCTGTCCTATTCTGTGACATCAATGACTGAAGTATTCCTGCTGCACAATTGCTGAAGACATTAATAAAAGCAAGTCTGATTAATCAAAGTTTGGCTGTACATAATTAACACCCTGGACAATTTATGACATTCCATTTAACTTTCTGATCCCAATCAAGATTCAAGTGAAATCCCTCAGGGCTAAACAATAGAGGAATGGGATTCAAATTATTCCACAGTAATAAGTTAGTCACTTGGGAATTCCATAGTTTTACTGCTTAAGTAAAGATAGCAACGTTCAAAGCACCTGCAATATGCCTGTGAAGAGCAAAGCGATAAGAATAAACTCAATTACTGGAGTATATAGTTTATTGGCCAAATCATTGTTCCCAGAATTATTACACAAATGATGACAGTGATATCAATTAATATGACACTTAGTATGAATCAGTGAATCCATAAATATGTATAAGGAAGCATTGGAAATGCATATTGTTACTAGAAATGAGAATTTATCATATTATTAATAAACCTCAATAGAGATCAATTGTTGGGAAGTTACAAAGAGTGTAAACAATAAATTAACACATACACTTCATTAAAAGATAAGTGATTATGCATTGATCTGATTAGCATGCATCAGAAACAACAGATCAGAATATTCAAGAAGCGGCTTCACCGATGAGGGAACAAAGATGTATTTATTCTGCTATAACTATTTAAATAAGAATAGCAACTTGTATTTCAGAGCATCATCACACTGTAAAATATGTCAGGTGCTTTCTTGGAGAGTTATCAGCTAAAATTTAGCATCTACTACATAAGGTCAGAAGATCAAAAGTTGGGTCTGAAATGTGATTTGGCATTTTCATTTTTGTACTGAGTTTGACTGTGATTTACTCAATTTCTAGACTTGATTGGTATGATATTCAAATATCCGATAGAGTGGGAAACTGAATTAAAATTGATGATCATAGATAAACATCACTGAGAATAGAGAAAACTTTGGAATTCAGCAAAGAATACCCAAGAAGTTTATAGAGAGAAAATAGAATATAAGAAATCTCCCTCAACCATTTCAAACCCCTGTTCTGTTGCACCGCTGACAAGGAATAAGTAGAAATTTCCATATGAGGAAAAACATCTTTGGTACTTCTCACAACATTTATTTGGACACTATGAATTGCCACAAGTGTGTGAATGGTGGGATCTGGGGTGGATGAAGGAAATTGTGGGGAGAGTAAAAATTGTGATTGACTTACAATTAGTGTAAATGTGTGGTTGATGGTCAGCATAGACTCAGTGGACTGAAGAGCCTGTATGACTTGAAAGAGTTTCATATTCTTACTGCCCTCACTATTTGGAAAATGTCCTAACTTCATTCCAGGAGGCTCAGTTCTAATGTTCTCAGTACATGGTCTTTGTCCTAAATTCCCTAACCTGAAAAAATAGATTTCCTCTTTGCTCTCTTTAAGATCTAGACAACTTCAATCAAATTGACCTTCAACCTTTTAAGTTGCAACAAATGGAACCCCAGTTTCTGTCAGCCCTCCTCATAACAGTCTGATAAACCTGCACTGCTCTCTTCCAAGCTAATCTCTCCTTCTACATGAGTGGTCTCCAGAAGCTGCAATTTACTAAACTCACCAGAATGGATGTGGGAATTAACAAACTATTTAAAGACCAAAATTTTCAAAGCTCTTGATTAACATTCAAAAGTTATTCTGAAAGCACTGAATTTCAGGTTTTAGACATGCCACCTCTTCCATCATAATAAGACAAATAACCTATATTTAATTGCTTTCAGGATCTGGCTATTGATATCAGGAATCTGCATGCTGCTCATGCCTAATTATTTTCCAATTTACTTCAGTGTCTTTTCTATTAATGCAACAGGCTCAACACACACGCACACACACACACACACACACACACACACACACACACACACACACACACACACACACACACACACACACACACAGTCACACACGCACACACACACACACAAAATAAATGTGTATTTTTATATTTGTCTGACTATCATACATCTTTCTGGCTGCATTTATTTCCTCCACGTACCTTTGATTCTGCCAATCTATTTATTGATCTGTTCATTTCTATTTGCAACTCTCTCTCATCATTAGCTTGACACTCTGGTCTGTCGGGAACCAATGCTCAGCCACTGCTGCTGCTAAGCACACAGAAACATAGAAAACCTACAGCACAATACAGGCCCTTCAGCCCACAATGTCGTTCCCAACATGTCCTTACCTTGGAAATTACCTAGGGTTGCCCATAGCCCTCTATTTTTCTAAGCACCATGTACGTAATCAGGAGTCTCTTAAAAGGCCCGATCGTATCCACCTCCACCACCATTGCCATCAGCCCATTCCACAAACCTACCACTCTCTGTGTAAAAAACTTACCCCTGACATCTTCTGTGTACCTACTTCCAAGCACCTTAAAACTGTGCCCTCTCATACTAGCCATTTCAGCCCTGGGAAAAAGCCTCTGTCTATCCACACGATCAATGCCTCTCATCATCTTATACACCTCTATCAGGTCACCTCTCATCCTCTGTCGCTCCAAGGAGAAAAGGCCGAGTTCACTCAACCTATTCTCATAAGACATGCTCCCCAATCCAGGCAACATCCTTGTAAATCTCCTCTGCACCCTTTCTATGGTTTCCACGTCCTTCCTGTAGTGAGGCGAACAGAACTGAGCACAGTACTCCAAGTTCTCTCCCGGACTTTCCACATCTGACACCCAGTACAGATCACCGGCCTCCCTCACACACATACTTCCTGTCTCTACTCTACACAGGCAACCTACCTCGCCTTGACCCATCACTGCCGAAGCCCCTCTAATCTGTATCCCTCTATTATGTCCCCTGCTCTATAAAGCTGTCTTCTTTTTAAACTCTTCTCGCTGTTCTAACTGGCTGAAGCCCACGCGCTTGCACAGTCGTGCCTCAATGCACATCGGTGCACTGTTGGTACATCTTCAGCCTGAAGCCTATTCACCACCTCTGACCTGCTCCACCTCACGGAATGTGCATAGAGCTTGTCTATGTGCACAGCTTGTCTCAAGACAGCACGGCGGGCTGGTCCCATCACAGAGGGTACAGAGGCATGCAAGCTTAACGTGAGGGCCAGGTTGAACATGACACCACCTGATATCTCTCACAACCTTCCATTCTATTTATAATAAGTATCATTTGCCATTTTGCAACACACTGCTCATCTGTTTGTCTTTCTATTTTGCAGAACTACTTTCCAACAGTATAGTTGTGCATTTTAAAAGATTATATCTGGGTATGGATTATAATAACAGTGATCCCAGTGTAGGTCACAGCCGAACACTACTCACTATCTACTGACTGCCTGAGGATTTCCCCGAACTCCCACTCACTGTTTTCCCTTCAAGTCTTCCCTCAAGTAATTCTGGCCCTGATTCAGCAAGGACCAAACTAGAATCTTTTTATTTTTAAGTACATTATCCAAGGTTTTCTAAGTGTACATGAATACATGTCTGTGCTTTGCTCTGGCCTAAATTTTTTGTAATTTATTCAAAGGATTCAACAAAAGTGAATAAACACACGAGATTCTCCAGATGCTGGAAATCAAGAATTCCTCCTCTGTTACCTCTATTCAGGGCCTCAAATAGTCCTTCAAGGTGAGGCTTCACTTGGGAATTTGCTGGGGTCATCTATTGTATCCCGTGCTTTCGATGCAACCTCCTCTACATTGGCAAGATCCAACGTAAATTGAGGGACCGCTTTGTTGAGCACTTCCATTCCATCCACCAAAAGCAGAACTTCCCAGTTGCCAACATTTTAATTCCCATTCTAACATGTCAGGCCATGGCCTCCCATTTTATGCCATGATGGGGCCACACTCAGGGTGGAGGAGCAACAGCTCATATTCCATCTAGGTAGCCTTCAACCTGATGGCATGAATGTTGATTTCTCCTGCAGTAATTTTCCCCTCCCCCTTCCCTCTTCTTCTTTTCCCCACTCTGACCACTCACTTCTCCTCCCACTAGTACCCTCCTTCCTACTCTTCCATGGTCTACTTTCCTTTCCTATCAAATTCCTTCTTCTCCAGCCCTTTATCTTTCTCACCCACCTGGCTACACCTATCACCTCTCGTGTGTCCTCTTTCTGCTCATCTTTTTTTATTCTGCCATCTTCCCTGTTCCTTTCCAGTCCTGATGAAGGGTCTTGGCCCAAAAGGTTGGCTGCTTATTAATTTCCATAGATGCTGCCTGACCTGCTGAGTTCCTCCAGCATTTTGTGTGTGGTGTTCATATAAATCAAGAACATGTTATATGTTTATTACATCCACCATCTTAAGCTATATTTGGGCAAAGGGTGAAAGATACATTAATAAAACAGGATTGTTTAAAAGTCTGATTTTAACCTGTAGGCTTGGGGATGGTTAGTGATAATTTTACACCATATTTTAAAAGTGCCAGGATATACTGAAAGAGATTTGCACAATTAGCACCCAAGAGCTAATTAAGAGTATTTTCATGGAGTGATATGTATTGTGCCCATTGGAAGAACAGAATGCGTGGGCTAACATACAATCGGACATTGCAGAACAGCAGAGTGAAAATTCGGGCACAGCAGAGGCTTAACCCAGGACCTGAAGGAGGGGTGGAAGTGGGGATCAATGTGAGGTAGTAGCTGAGGACTCGTTAACGCTGTTCTGAATTGATGCACCATGAGCCTGCCATTACACCATTAGCATTCTTTGTGAATTTTCAAGTGGCTGCAGGATCCTCAACTCTCCAGCTGAGAAGGACTCACCCAGAGCCATATTCTGACTGAACTGATGGTGTCAGGTAGCAGATGGGAGTTTGGATGTCTGGATCCCAGAATTACACCTCCCTGCTCCACCATTATCTCTGAAGTTACCAGTCAATTGCATAGGTAGTCCAGACTAGTCCAGCCAATCTTCATGTGAGGATATAATACAGCCTAAAGGAGGCTCAACCTCTTAAGCATACCCCAGGAGGCTGACTCACTGGACATTAGTGTATAAATTTCAAAAATTCTTTTTATTCAATAAATCTTATATACAAGAAATAAAAAACAGTTCTTGGTTTTCTCTACATTCAGAGTGTTGGCTGATCTATGCAATTATAGTGTTGACACATCTATTAATTCACAGTACAATCAGAGTAATACATTCTATATGCAAATATCATTTGTGTAATGTCAAAAACTGCAAAGTTCAATGTACTAAATTTGTTATCAAACTATGTATACGTCACCATATACTCCCCTGAGATTTATTTTCTTGCAGACATTCACAGTAGGACAACAAAATACAATCGAATCAATGAAAAACTACATAGAAAGACTGACAAGCAATCAATGTCCAAAAGTAAAGAAACTGGGCAAATAATAAATTAATGAATGACTTAATTAATAACACTGAGAACATGAGTTGTTGAGTCCTTCAAAGTGAAACCATAGATTGTGTTCAGTGTGTTGAGGTGAGTGAGGTTGTCCATGCTTATTCAGGAACCTGACAGTTGGAGGGTAATAACTGTTCCCTGAATTTGGTGGTGTGAGATCCGAGGCTTCTGTGCCTCCATCTGAATGGCAGCAGCAAGAAGAGAGCATGGTCAGGATGGTGGGAGTCCTTGATGATGGATGCTGTTTTCTTGTGGCAACACTTACTAGAGATGTGCTCAATGATGGGGATGGCTTTCCTTGTGCTGGACTGGGCTGTATCCACCACTTTCTGTAGACTTTTCCATTCCCGGGCATTGGTGTTTCCATAGCAAGCCATAATGCAATCAATCAGGATACACTCTACTGTGCATTAATAGAAGTTTGTCAAAGTTTTAGATGATATGCTGAATCTGTGCAAACTTTTAAGAATGTAGAGGCTCTGCCACACTTCCTTTGTGGCACTTATGTGCTCTGAAATAATAACACCCAGGAAAGTTACTGACCTTCTGCACCGCCGATCCCTTAATGAAGACTGGCTCATGGATTGCTGGTTTCCTCCTCCTGTAATCGATTAAAAGCTCCTTGGTTTAGCTGACATTGAGTGAAAGGATTTTGTTGAGGGACTATTCAACATGAGTTTCAATCTCCCTTCTATATGCCAATTCATCGCCAGTTTTGATTTGGCTGACAACAGTGGCGTCATCAGCTGGAGCTGTACTTAGCCTCACAGTCATAAGTATAAAGACCTCTTGGGGCAATATACCTTCAAGTGTTCAAATGTTAAATAGGACACAAGTCCCAGTCCCTAATGGTGGTAAGATCTTAGATTGCAGTCCTTCCCCACAAAGCCTTTGGAGTATGTCACCTGCCTCCTGCATCAGCCCTGTCCCCATTTTATCTGCTGCTCCCACTCGAGTTTCACTTTGTGGAAAGAACAGTGTGGTTAAGAACGATTAGATGCTTGTCAACAAGGGTAGGCACCAGCTAGATAAGTTTCATATTTGCAGAGGAAATTTGATCTTAATAATGTTGTCAAAATTAGCTTCTCTCCTACATAAAGGCTTACTGGTCGGATTACACTTTCTTGGATCCCTGGCACTGACCAATTAGCTCCCAACACATGGTGGATGTTGGCCCATGATCATTCCGAGGTCCAGGCCATGATCAGTGCAAGTGTGTGCGTGACAGAAGCTACATCCTCATCCAAGGGCTAACAGTTCATTGCTATTAGTTCCCTTTGATGATCAGACACTGAAAAGCATTCAACTGCTAAATAAAACCATTAAGATACAATAAATTCACATAAAATGTAGTTAAGTGCCATAAGTTAACTAAAAGCGTCAATGTTAATTGAAAAGTTATTAACATACCATCACTTCCATTTTTAATCAATGGTGCTGTGCACGGAGCACCATTGAGAGAGATACTAATGATATCTGAACCTTCGATCCATAAATTTCAGAGCACAGCTGGCTTCAGTGTAACTTTGCCTCCAACTTTTACCCTGCCCTCAAATTTACCTGGTCCATTTCCGACACCTCCCTCCCCTCTCTTGATCTTTTTGTCTCCATCTCTGGAGACGGCTTATCTACTGATATCTACTATAAGCCTACAGACTCTCACAGCTGCCTTGGCTATTCCTCTTCCCACCCTGTCTCTTGCAAAAATGCTAACCCCTTCTCACAATTCCTCTGTCTCCGCCGCATCTGCTCTCAGGATGAGGCTTTTCTTTCCAGGACGAAGGAGATGTCTTCCTTTTTTAAACAAAGGGGCTTTCCTTCGTCCACCATCAACTCTGCTCTCAAATGCATCTCTCTCTTTTCCCGCACATCTGCCCTCACCCCATCCACCCGCCACCCCACTCAGGATAGGGTTCCCCTTGTCCTCACCTACCACCCCACCAGCCTCCAGGTCCAACGTATAATTCTCAGTAACTTCCGCCACCTCCAACGGGATCCCACTACCAAGCACATCTTTCCCTCCCCGCCTTTCTGCTTTCCGCAGGGATCACTCCCTACACGACTCCCTTGTCCTCTCGTCCCCCACATCCCTTCCCACCGATCTCCCTCCTGGCACTTATCCTTGTAAGCAGAACAAGTGCTACACCTGCCCTTACACTTCCTCCCTCACCACCATTCAGGGCCCCAGACAGTCCTTCCAGGTGAGGCGACACCACCTGTGAGTCGGCTGGTGTGGTATACTGCATCCGGTGCTCCCGGTGTGGCCTTTTATATATTGGTGAGACCCGACACAGACTGGGAGACCGTTTTGCTGAACACCTACGCTCGGACCGCCAGAGAAAGCAGGATCTCTCAGTGGCCACACATTTTAATTCCATGTCCCATTCCCATTCTGATATGTCTATCCATGGCCTCCTCTATTGTCAAAATGAATCCAAACTCAGGTTGGAGGAACAACACCTTACATACCAGCTGGGTAGCCTCCAACCTGATGGCATGAACATTGACTTCTCTAACTTCCGTTAATGCCCCTCCTCCCCTTCTTACCCCATCCCTGACATATTTAGTTGTTTGTCTGTTCTCCATCTCCCACTGGTGCTTCCTCCCCACCTCCTTTCTTTTCCCGAGGCCTCCTGCCCCATGATCCTTTCCCTTCTCCAGCTTTCACCAATCACCTTTCCAGCTCTTAGCTTCATCCCACCCCCTCCGGTCTTCTCCTATCATTGCGCATTTCCCCCTCCACCCACTACTTTCAAATCTCTTACTACCTTTCCTTTCAGTTAGTCCTGACAAAGGGTCTCGGCCCGAAATGTCGACAGTGCTTCTCCCTATAGATGCTGCCTGGCCTGCTGTGTTGCACCAGCATTTTGTGTGTGTTGTTGTTTCAGTGTAAGTCCATGACTTGAGCTAGGGATCAGTAGTGTTTTCATCCAACTACCTGAATATTCTTAATCCTGTGCTGCAGTGCACATGTGGACAGGTCTGCACCCTTCTGGATACTGCATTTGAGCTACCTGCCATTACTATCTGGCCATCAATGACAGTTGGCTTAAGTTGGAATTGAAATGAGGTTCTTCATGGAGAAAGAGTGAAACAGATTAATTGAAGATGATGGACTTATTAATAGATCCTGAGTCCTAGATATTAAGGCAAAAAAAGATTGAAAAAACAGACCTCAAAGAGATGACAACAAATATCAAATAGCCTGCACCCAAAGTAGGCTGTCTCTCTGGAACCTTGTATGGGACCTTGTGGTCACACCTCATCATTCCTCTCAGAAGAATGTGTCTGCCTTCAGAGTCTGGTGCTGTGCACCAAATGAAGTGGTCTGCCCAAATGAGCTTCAGTAACTGAACTACAGTAATGCAGATGACAATAGTGTTTTTACATGCTCAAAGTCCATGGTCCAAGTCATTGTTGACTCTGTGTGAGACAAGTTTGCATTCAACATCACAAGACGAGGGTCTTCTACCAACCTACGTCCTCTCCCCAATTCCTTCGCCTATATTACTGACCTTTGGGAATAAAAAATTTACAAGATGATGGAAAATATGGACTACTTCCCATATCTCCGGAACCATTCCTCAGTGAAGGCAGACACCAGGTATAAAGCCCATCACTGTCTTCAAAGCACCAACACAATCTTTGGCTGATTGAATTAGGTGTTTGAAGATCAAGTCCTCAAGCGTGGCACAATGCATATGCTTTACAATGCAGCAGTGATCCCTGCCCTCCTATATGTTTCTGAGAGCTGGGCTACTTCTAACAGGCACCTCCAGAGGTTGGGAAGATACCACTAATGATGTTTCTGCAAAATCTTCCAAATGAGTGGAATGATAAGTGAATCAACATCAGGGTCCTCTCTCAAGTCAACATCCTCAGATGCTTATAGAGATAGCTAAAAGTGTCTTCAACAGCAATAGATGTCAGAAGACTGACAGTCCTGGGAGGGACCTGACTGTCTGCCATTCGAGGCATTCTACACCACTCTCTGCTTCATAGCAACAAGGCAGTTGCCAGAATCATACAAAAGCCAGGTGAGTCACAACTCGACCATTAAGGCAGAGATAAAGCATGGTCAAAGAAATACCTTCTAAGGCTTCAAGAAAAAAGAAAGATAAGCAAGTTGAGAATTTGGAGAGAGAACTTCAGAATGTAAGATCTTAGCAAGTAGAAAAACAACAGTGGGGTGGAGATACCTACTGGGTCATAATTGGAGATGCAAAGATCTAGGAGATTTCTGAATGAATTTACAGAGGTACAGAGAGCTGACACCATGGACATCTTTCAATTATAGAAGGTGATTATTAATTTTGAAGCATGGTTAAACCTGGACTTCATGGAGTTTAGTGAACCCAGAACTGAGGGAAGTGGTTGAGAATTACCTTTTCTCTATGCTTTTATTCCAGTGAAATTAAAAATTATGATCAGATTTTTCCAAGCCTGAAGATATGCAAAAGTTTTTGATGACAAGGCAATAAACTTGTTCTTATGGCTCCTTGAATGATGACAATGGCCCCCTTGTTGGATATACCTGAGGGTTTTTATACTCTGGATTGTCAGCGGTTGAAAGAGGTGAGACTCACTTTCATGACTAATTCCAGCAATGCATCACCAGAAAGTCATGAGATAGCTGGAGGCTTAGTGTCACCGCACTTTCACTTCCCATAAAACAACCAGCATTAATCACTGGCATTGTGGAAGCCAGGAGCTGAATGTAATCTCAAGGTTGCCATCAACTGGAGATTTCTACATAAAGTAGAATTCATGACATTGGAGAATATAAAGAAAAAAAGCTCATTTATATGGTAAACAGCAACAGCAGAGACATGGGACAGTAGCTTTGATAAAAATAAAAAAGAAAGCAAAACAAAAGAGACAATTTGCACGCAGCAAGTTGCCAGAAATAGCTATTTGTCTAAGGCAGGTATTCTGTTTTATTAATGTAGGTTGACAGATAAATATTAGTCAGGGAAAGTCCCAGTTCTCCATCAAGGTAATGTCACAAGATCCTCATGTCACTTTTGAAAAGGGGATAGGACCTCAGTTTGACACTGTATCTGAAAGGCATTAGCTCTGGAATTAGGGATGCCCTCAAAATCCACAGAAGTCTTAGTCCAGGTTATGCTCTCAAAACTGTGGAGTTCAACTTGAATTTAGAACTTTCTGGCTCAAGGCTACATTTGGCAACTTACATTAGCTTTACTTGGAGAGGTCTTAAAGTTAAAACTCACATTTTTTTTTCAAATCTGTCCACAGCATTCCTTCCCCCCCCCCCACTTCTCTTCAGCTCCCTACAAACTGATGTTCACCTAAACCTCAAACTGTAGCATCTTGCCTTTCTCAACTGAACCAAATTACCCTCAACATCATGTACAGAGGGATGCTTCCATTGCCTCCTGAATTTTGTTCTTTATTTCCTCCTCCTCCTCTTCTTCCCTTGCTCCTCCAAGAGGGAGAAGTGTGATGCCATGAGTAAGAGCTGTTCCAGGATCGTGGTGAGTGAGCATTTGACAGCGAAGGAGATGACCCTCTCTAATATGTAGTGGAAACTGCTCCCAGCTGTGTTTATACACCAGAAGTCTAGCTTAAGTAGCTTGGCTCATTGTTTTCACTGCTCTGTTGGGCAACATTTGGAGAAAATAAAGGGTCTGTTCTATGTAAAATACGTAGCATCAGATCTTATTGTTCTCTGACGGTAGTTGCACACGACCTGCACTTTTCTATTGGAATGCTATGAAGTGTTTCAATATGGATGAGCACTAGCTTCAAGTTCCTGGGTGCTAACACCTTGGTATATTTATCCTGTGCCCAGTACATGGATGCAAGCATGAAGAATGCTCGCCGAAGTCTCCACTTTCATAGACATTTAAGGAGATTCAGTAAAGATTCTAACAAATGTCTGCAGATACACAGTGGAAAGCATTCTGACTGGCCTGCTCTGCTATGGGACTTCAATGCACAAGGACACAAAAGGTTTCAGAGAGTGGTGGACTCAGTCAGTTCCATCACACGTCCGGCTCTCCCCATCATTGAGGACATCTATATCGGAGTATTTCTTAGGAAGGTAACATCACTCTGTAAGGAGACCCACTACTGTGCCATGTCCATTCTTCCATTCTCATTGCTGCCATCAGACAGAGGTACAAGAGACTGAAGATCACACCTCAGGGTCAATAGTTTCTTCCCCAGTGCCAAGAGATTCTTGAACTGACCTGAAACCCTAATTCTACCTCAGAATATATCTCCATCAATGTGCACTAATGAAGTTACATTTACTTTTGTTTATTCTGCCATTTAATTTAGGTACAATTTATGTTCATTTAAGTTTACATAAATTTATGCTTGCCATGTATGTAATGTACTCTACTGCTGTGGTATAACCCTGGTATGTATGCCCTTGACAATAGAACCTGAACTTGAACTTTGAGCCCTTAATGCCACATGGGTGCAGTGTATTAAATCATTGAACAGTGGTGGCTGCTCTCTTGGAAAATTTGCAGCCTGTACTGCTTACTATTCAGGGAGGAAATAATTCCCTTTTCCTCGAGTTCAAAACCTTAATGATCCCTCAGACAGTGGTGAGTTTAAACTTCAGACATACAACTGCCAAGTGCCGAGACATTCCTTGGTTTTATTGACACAGCCTGTCCATGGCTGGACAGAAGGTGCCAGGAGCGTAGGCCAAGGAGAGATACCACCTCATTACAGTTTCTTCATCGAGTACACAACTGCTGAATTTATTGGCCACCCTTTCCTTGAGACCCCCACGCCGTGATCAAACACAACCGAAAGCCTCAGTTACTTGAAGCTCATTCAGCAGTACCTGGCTGTACCTGGCTGAACAGGGGATGCTGCCTCTTTCAACAAGCAAAGGTGAGGATGCTTGTGGTTTTGCCGACCTCCAGCAAAGCAGCTTGAAATTAAAGCACATCTGTTGGGGTAATGGCCAAAAACGATTACGGTGCCTGCTTAAAGGCAGGTGGAGCAAGAACATACAGTACATACAATTCTCCATATTTAGAATGTGCATTCTGTTGCCAGAATTTATGCTGTAGGTCTAGAGTAATAGCAGTGAACCCAGCAACTGTAGGGAAACTCCATGCAGACTGAACTGGATATGGGGATTGAACTTGGGTATCTGACACTGCAGCAAGTAGAGCTGTCATCTGCCTGCTCAATCTGCTGCTTGAAATCTGGAGTAGTAACAGTGACCTGAATGCCGGAGAGAAATGATGGAGTAAATATAAGTTATTTTTGTGGGGTTTATATTTATTTATTTTTAAAAGAAACACATGATTGTGTTTTGACATGCAAGAAGAACGTAAAATGTAAGAAATAGGAGCAAGACCTACCTTAGATATTCTCAAAGCTGATCCACCATTCAATAAGACCACAACTGATTTTGGTCTCAGAAACACTTCAAAATTTAAAGTACGGTATATTTAATATCAAAGTACATACGAGGGGTGATGGATAAGTTCGTGGCCAAAGGTAGAAGGAGTCAATTTTAGAGAACCTAGCACATTTATTTTTCAACATAGTCCCCTCCTACACGTACACACTTAGTCCAGTGGTTGTGGAGCATACGGATCTTGGACATCCAGAACATGTCCACAACTGGGGTGATTGATAAGTTTGTGTCCTAAGGTAGAAGGAGATGAGTTATACAGCTCTCATTACATGCACATGCAGGTCAACTCTTTGAGTGATTATGCAGAAAGTTTGAAGTTAATAACTCATCTCCTTCTACCTATCAATCACCACTATAGGCATCCACTATAGGCATCCGTTGGTCTTGTGAGACCATAGATTTGTGCCTTGGAACGTTTCCAGGGTGCAGGCCTGGGCAGGGTTGTATGGGAGACCAGCAGTTGCCGAAGCTGCAAGTCTCCCCTCTCCATGCCACCGATGTTGTCCAAGGGAAGGGCACTAGGACCCAAGCAGCTTGGCACCGGTGTCGTCGTAGAGCAATGTGTTGTTAAGTGCCTTGCTCAAGGATACGACACTCTGCCTCAGCTGAGGCTCGAACCAGTGACCTTCAGATCACTAGACCAATGATCACTAGACCACTAGACCTTATCCACTAGGCCACGTGCCAACACAACTCATCCTGATGAGTTATTAACTTCAAACTTTCTGCATAATCACTCAAAGAGTAGAACTGCATGTGCATGTAATGACAGCTGTATAACTCATCTCCTTCTACCTTAGGCCACAAACTTATCAATCACCCCTACTGCGGACACGTTCTGGAGATCCAAGATCCGTATGCTCCACGACCGCTGGACTAAGTGTATACATGTAGGAGGGGCCTATGTTGAAAAATAAATGTGCTAGGTTTTCTAAAATTGACACCTTCTACCTTAGGCCACGAACTTATCAATCACCCCTCGTACTGTATATTCTTCACTGTGCGTCTATAAAAGTTTGTCAAAGTTTTCAATGACATACTGAATCTAAGCAAACATCTAAGAAAGTCGAGGTGCTGCCATGCCTTCTTTGTAATGGCATTTTCATGCTGGACCCAGAATTGATCCTCTGAAATGATAACTCCGAGGAATTTAAAGTTGCTGACCCTCTCCATCTCTGTTCCCCTGATGAGGACTGGGTTCATGGACCACAAGTTTCCTCCTCCTGAAGTCAATAATCAGCTCTTTGGTCTTGCTGACGTTGAGTTAGAGATTATTGTTGTGACACCATTCAACCAGATTTTCAATCTCCCTCCTATATATTGTTTTGTCACCACCTTTGATTTGGCCAATGACAGTGATGTCATCAGCAAACCTAAATATGGTGTTGAAGTTGTACTCAGTCTCACAGTCATAAGCAAGTAGAGCAGGGGCTAAGTACATAGCCTTGTGGTGCACCTGTGCAGGAGATGCCCCTTTTCCATAACCTTTGATTCCTCATAGACAAAATATCATTTGATCTCACCTTTGAATTAATTCAATTACTCTGCCTCCACAGAACTTTGGGATGGAGTATTTCTTAAATTCACGACCTCTGAGGGAAAAAATCCTCATGGGTATATTCAATTCCCTCATGCTTCAGCTATGCCATTAATTCTAGTGTTCTCCTGAAGGGAAAACGTCCTGTCTACATCTATGCTATGAATCCTCCTCAGAATCACATGTAGCTTATTGAACTTACCTCTCATTCCTCTAAACCCCAATGAGCATATGCAAAAATTGCTCAGCCATCCCTCATGTGACAACTCCCTCATCCCAGAAATCAGACTTCTCTGATCCACCTCCAGTGCAACCTAATAAGGAGAGCAACCCTGTCTGTACCTCTCAATAAATGGTCTCACCATTGATCTGTACAGTTTTAAGAGGACGTCACTACTTTTATATTCCACCCCTCTTGTAAAAAAAGGCCAGCATCCTATTTGCTTGCACAGGCACCTGCAGGCTCCTGTATTTGGTACATGAAAACACCCACAGTAATGCTCGCTGCCCAGCAACATTTTATGGTCTCTCACTTCTATCAATCAATTTTCTGTTTTTCTATTCTTCTATTCTTCTCCCAAAGTGGATAGCCTCAGATTTCTGCACATTATCTTCTATCTGTCAAATCTTGCGTGTTGTTTAAGCCATCCCTTTGTACTTTTTGCGTGTTCCTGACAGTTGGCTTTCTTTTTGTATTATTGGCAAATCTGGTGATGAATCACTCAGCCTGTTGACCTGAAGTATTACTATTGTCAATTGTTCAACCTTGCCAATCTGAAAGTGACCCTTTATCCTGACTTTGTTCTCTGACGATAGGCCAGTCCTCTACCCATGTCAATATGTCCCCCGATGCCATGAGATCTTAACTTGAGTAGTTATTTGTATTCTGTAACACTTCATCAAAGGCCTTCTGGCAATCAAAATGTACTGCATCTTCTGATTTCCTTAATAACACCTTGTTACAACCTCAAATACTTCTCCATTTCTCCTGTCACTAAATGCACATTGACTCTACTTGAGGACATTACCAGATTCCAAATGTCCTGCTGCTACATATTCCATCACTTTCCCAGGGATATTCAGTATGTCAAGCTGACAGGCTCACAATTTTCTAGCTTTCTCACTTTTTAAATCAAGCTTCTACATATGCGGTTTTCCAATCTGTTGGGACATTTCAGGAGTCCAGGAAAATATGAAAGATCACACTGATGCATCCATTAATTTTAATATCCTAGGAAGCAGATTATCAGGTCTAGAGAATTGGTCAGTCTTTAGTTCCATTAGTTTGCTTAGTACCTTTTGTTGAGTGACAATGATTATTTTACCTAAGTTCCTCTCATCCTTTTACTCCTGGATTTTTTACCTATATCTTCACGGACTCTTCGGCACTTCAATCATCCAGGCTGCTTTCCCCACATGCTTCAAATCAGCCACCATCATCCCTGTACCAAAGAACTCTACACCTTCAGAACTAAATGACTACTGACCAGTGGCATCATGAAGTGCTTTGGACAGCTGGTAATGATACACATCAAAAACTCCATTTCTGTCACATTGGACACTGACCAATGTGCTTACCAACGGAACCACCCTATCCATCAGTCATTCACCTGGCCCTAGAAACACCTAGAAACCAAGGATACTAGTGATAGAATGCTGTTTCTGGATCTCTGTTCAGTGTTCAACACTATTATTCATTGTGGAAGACACTGGCAGTGTGCCAGATGTTGAAGGCTGTGAGGGAAGAGAAGTGGGTGCAGTTACTAGTACAAGAGAGACGGTGCTCAAAAAACTGAAAGACCTAAGGATACATGTCACCTGGACCAGATGAACTGCACCCTAGGGTTCTGAATGAGGTAGCAGTAGAGATTGTGGAGGAATTAGTAATGATCTTTCAAAAATCATTGGACTCTGGCATAGTGCCAGAGGATTAGAAAATTGCAAATGTCGCTCCATTCTTTAAGAAAGGAGGAAGGCAGCAGAAAGGAAATTATAGACCAGTTAGCCTAACCTCAGTGTTTGGGAAGATGTTGAAATCAATTGATAAGGCTGAAGTTTTGGAGTACTTGGAGACACAAGGCAAGATAGGACAAGGTCAGCATGGTTTCCTTAAGGGAAAATCTTGCCTGACAAATCTGTTGGGATTCTTTGAGGAGGTTACAAGTAGGATAAAGGGGATGCAGTGGATGTTGTATATTTGGACTTTCAGAAGGCCTTTGACAAGGTACCATGCATGAGGCTGCTTACCAACTTAAGAACCCATGGTATTACAGGAAAATTACTAGTACGGTTAGAGCATTGGCTGATTGGTAGGAGGCAGCGAGTAGGAATAAAAGGATCCTTTTCTGGTTGGCTGCCAGTGACTAGTGGTGTTCCACAGGGGTCGGTGTTGGGACCATTTCTTTTTACGCTGTATATCAGTGATTTAGATAAAGGAATAGATGGCTTTGTTGCCAAGTTTGCAGATAATACAAAGATTGGTGGAGGGGCATGTAGTGTTGAGGAAGCAGGCAGGATACAGAAGGACTTAGATTTGGAGAATGGACAAAGGGATGGCAAATGGAATATGAAAAGGTTAACTTGCTGGTTGAGTCGGTGGTGAGGAGGGAAAATGTAATGTTCGCATTCATTTCAAGTGGTCTAGAATACAAGAGCAAGGATGTGATAAGGCCTTATAAGGCACTGATAAATTCTCACCTTGAGTATTGTGAACCGTTCTGGGTTCCTCATCTAAGAAAGTATGTGCAGGCATTGGAGAGGGTTCAGAGGAGGTTCACAAGGATGATTCCGGAAATGAAAGGGTTATCATGCAAAGAACATTTGATAGTTCTGGGTCTAGACTCAATGGAATTTAGAAGGATGAGGTGGGATCTCATTGAAACCTTTCAAATGTTGAAAGGCCTAGACAGAGTAGATGTAAAAAAGGATGTCTTCCATGGTGGGGGAGTCTAGGACAGGAGGGCATAGCCTCAGGATAGAGGGCCGTCCATTTAAAAGAGAGATGCAGAGAAATTCCTTTAGCCAGAGGGTGGTGAATTTTGGAATTTATTACCACAGGCTGCTGTGAAGGCCAGGTTGTAGGGTGTATTTAAGGCAGAGCTTGATAGGTTCTTGATTGTACATGGTATCAAAAGTTATGGGGAGAAGGCCGGTAAGTAAGGCTGAGGGTGGTAAAAAAAGGATCAGCAATGATTAATTGGCAGAGCAGACTTGATGGACCAAATGGCCTAATTCTGCTCTATGCCTTACGGTCTTATTATCCAACAAACCTTGGTGAACAAATGCTCAGTCTAAATACACCACTGTGCAACTGGGTGGGAGTTCCTAATAAACAGACCTCATAGTCAGGATGCAGAACAGCTCCTCCTTCCTCATCACCTGCAACATGGGTATCCCCAGGTCTGTGTTCTGAGCCCATTGCTGTGCACTCTGCCCACATAATTAAACACCAGTGTAATCACATTGTGAAGTACACCGATGACATGACTGGGGGAATGATGAGATGGCCTACAAAGAGGAGGTGGGAGAGCTCAAGGCCTGGTGCTCGGCAAATAACTTCTTCCTCAATGTCAACAAGACAAAGGAGTTGGTTATCAACTTCAGGAGAACTAACACCACTCACAGCCCTCTCCAAATTGGTGGCACAGCAGTGGAAACTGCGAGCAGGTTCAAACTCCTGAGAATGCATATCTCACACAACCTCTCGTGGTCCCAGAACACATCCTACACAATCAGGAGAGCTCACCAATGCCTCCACTTCAGGAGGCTGCAGAGAGCTGGACTTGGCACATCTATAACACAAGAGGTTCAGCAAATTCTGAAAATCCAAAGCACACAAAAATGCTGAAGGAACTCAGCAAGTCAGGCAGCATCTATAGAAACGAATAAACAGTCAATATTTTGGACCGAGACCCTTCATCATGACTGGAAAGGAAGGGGAAATATAAAGGTGAGGGATGGGGAGGAGGATAAGTCAGGTGGGTGGGAGAAGGGGAATGAAGTAAGAAACTAGGAGGTGAAAAGCAAATGGCTGGAGAAAATGGAATCTGATAGGAAAGGAGAGTGGATCAGGGAAGAAAGGGAAGGGGGAGGCCACCAGGAGGAGGTGAGAGGTGGGTGAGGAGAATAAGAGAGCAGAGGAAGAGGGAAAGGAAGCGGAAAAAGTTACTAGAAGCTGGTGAAACCAATGTTCATGCCATCCGTTTGGAGGCTACCTCGACAGTTGCTCCTCCAACCTCAGAGTATATATGTACATCTATATACTCACGTCATTCTATAGATGCACTGTAGAGAGCATCCTAACAAACTGCATCACTGCTCAGTACTGAAGCTACACTGCGGCAGATGGGAAGGCTCTACAACAGGTAGTCAAAACTGCCCAATGCGTCACCAGCACCAGCCTACCTGCCACCAAGGACGTATATACAGAAAAGCACTAATACCATCATGAAGTATCCTACCCACCCTGTTCATGGACCGTTTGTCCCCCTTTCATCAGGGAGGAGGCTACATAGCATCCACACCAGGGTCACTAGACTCAAAAACAATTACTTACCCCAAGCAGTAAGACTGATCCACACTTCCTCCCATAAACCCACCCCTTGAAACACCACTACTTTATCATTTCCTATCAGTCATCTTATGTATAGACACTCCTGTGCCAAGCATCACTTTATGGACATACAATCAATGTATAGAAGCTATCTTGCATATTTATATTTATTGTGTATTTTATTATTATTGTGCTCTTTATTTTATGGTGGGTTTTTTTGTGTTGCATCAGATTTAGAGTATCCAATTATTTTGTTCTCCTTTGCACTTGTGTACAAGAAATTACATTAAATGATCTTGAATCTTGAATATGCTTTGGTTTCAATGTTTTCAACCATGAAAGCAGATGCAAAATACTTGTTCAATGTCTCCTTCACTTCCTCATTTCTCATTAATAATTCCACAGTCTCATACTCCAGGGAACTACACGGTGTGTCTTCTGATACATGGATTATTTACTTAAATCTTTCTGGGGATAAATTAGCTTATTCATCTATTTAATTGGTGAATCAGGAAACGTTACTGCAACAAAGATCTTCACAGTATTGTCTTAAGCACACAAGTTTGCCTAGATTTGTGAACTTTCACTCTCATGTTCCACCCAGTCATAGGATGTGGGACTGAGGAGCAAGTCTTTCTTGTCCTTATTGACTGAGATTCCATAGGTTATTCTTCAGATTTCTATAGCCATATAGATGTTGGACAGCAGCAGGTCTTGAGAAAGGTGGAACTGGGGCTTCAACCTGCAGGCTTTGCGGTGTTGCTGATCTTGAAGGCATGTAACAAGAAGATCTAGAAAACAGACTCCTTTATATCAAGTGAATAACACTGAACTGGAAGAACTGGTTGATATAACAGTGTTTCAAAAGTCATGCCCACATAGTATGCCCAGTGCTTCTGGATCCATAAGCAATTCAGATGAAATCCTGATGAAGGGGAGGTGTGTGTGTGTGTGTGTGTGTGTGTGTGTGTGTGTGTGTGTGTGTGTGTGTGTGTGTGTGTGTGTGTGTGTGTGTGTGTGTGTGTGTGTGTGTGTGTGTGTGTGCGTGTCAGAGAGACAGAGACAGAGAAAGACTGAGCAAGACAAAGAGAGACGGAGACAGAAAGGATGAGGGAAGGAGAAAGAGTCATGAAATCATCAAGACTTCTTGGCTCATTGAGTCTGCACTGACCACCAAGCACCCAGTTACTCTAATCCTGCAAAGATCACACTTTATTCTTTCTACATGCTTATTGTGATTAACTGTTTTAATCACTCTTATCATGTTCTGTCTAGGCTATATATACATCACATATAAAACTCATATTTAAATCATCCGATACTCATCAGATCTGAATAAATTTTAAATACAGTTTGCAACGTTAAAGACACTTGGAGTATGGGGGGAAAAAAGGGGACATGCTATTAAGGTTAATGATCAGCCGCGATCATATTGAATCACAAACCATATTTCTGCTTCTCTGCTGTCAGAGGTAATTATGAACAAATCTTAAGCAAGTTACTTTACAAAATTTGAGAATTTTAAAGTGGAAAATTGTGCAATCCAATAACCTGTAAAAACATTTTATAAAGTAGCAGAGAGATTTATAAAGTGGGAAGAAAATATTCCGCCAAGCTCATGCGGTGGGTTACAGGAAGCGGTCTAAAATCAAATGCTCGGGCCTTATGATCAGCCAGTATTTTCACTCTCAGCACTGGTCATTTTTATCTTTATTGAGTTTTAGAGTAAATGTTATGAAGCTGCTGAATCAGTACTTTGTCGAGCAATGTTGAATGTTAATTCTAATCTTGTTGTTTATGACTTGATTCAGCCGCATCCACACCTCAATAATGCAAAACACATGGGCAGTTAGAAAATAATCTGTCTCCCCATTCCAGACTCTGATGCCCAGCCCATCAAAATACAATCTGTGCAAAAGACAGCTTCATGAAATATAATCTTCTTTCCAGCAGTTCAGCCCCTGCCAGACAATCTCCTCATCAATAACCTCTGCTTCAGCGAAGGGGATTAATGCCGATCCTTCCCTTGGTGAAGCAGTGATGCAACTAGTAGGGACACTGATTAGCAGCTCCAGTGAGCATGGTTCAATCCTGCATTCAGACCGGTTGCATCATGGTCTGGTACAGCAATTCAAATGTGCAGGCGCAGAAGGGGCTGCAGAGATTAGTGGACCTGCCCAATACATCACGGGCACATCCCTCCCCGTCATCAAGGGAATAAAATGAGACCATAAGACCGTAAGACATAGGAGCAGAATCAGGTATCGAGTCTGCTCCACCACTCCATTATGGCTGATTTATTACCCCTCTCAACCCCATTCTCCTGACTTCTCCCTGTAACCTTCGATGCTCTTCGGTGTGTATCTATCCTGCATCTTCCGAATTGCCCCTAGAAACTCCACAATTGTTGTTCTGCTGTCATCCCTGCTAGTGTCTCCTTCCAATTAACTTTGGCCACCTTTCCTCTCATGCCTCTGTAATTCCCTTTACTCCACTGCAATACTGATACATCTGACTTCAGCTTCTCCCTCTCAAACTGTAGGGTGAATTCTATCATATTATAATCACTGCCTCCCAAAGGCTCCCTAATCAAATCTTCATTACACCACACCCAATCCAGAATTGCCTTTCCCCTTGTGGTCTCAACCACAAACTGCTCTAAAAAGCCACCTTGTAGCCGTTCTACAAATTCCCTCTCTTGGGATCCAGCACCAACCTGATTTTCCCATTCAACCTCCATATTGAAATCCCCCTTGACTATTGTAGCCTTTATTATATGCCTTTTCTATTTCAGGGTGAAATTTATATCCCACATCCTGGCCTGTATATAACTCCCATCAGGATCTTTCTACCCTTGCAGTTTCTTAACTCTACCCACAAGGATTCTACACCTACCGATCCCAAGTTACCTCTTTTTAAGGATTTGATTTCATTTTTAACTAACAGAACCACCCCCTCTACCTACCTGCCTGTTCTTTCAATACAAGTTGTATCCTTGAATGCTAAGCTCTCAAGTATTATCTTTTTTTCAGCCACGTCTCAGTGATGCCCACAGTGTCATATCTGCCAATCTCTAACTGTGCTACAAGATCATCTACCCTTTTTCCATATATGGCATGCATTCAAATGTAACACCTTCAGTTTTGTATTCATCACCCTTTTTGACCTTGCCTCCATGTTACACTTCAACCCATCCCACTGACTGAAATGTTGCCCTCTCATCTGCCTGTCTTTCCTCACAGTCTCACTACCCACTGCATCGACTCGTATACCAACTACCCCATCCTGCCCCTATAACCCTGGTTCCCAACCTCCTGCTATCTTAGTGTAATTTAGTTGAGGATCTTCTGTAGCCTCTCTGAGACATCCTGGACCATAGCACCTGGGAGGCAACATACCATCCTGTCTTCTCTTTTGCGGCCACAGAATCTCCTGATCATCCCCCTAATTATTCAACGGTTCAAAGGTTTAAAAGGCACATTTAATGTCAGAGAAGTGTATACAATATACATCCTGAAATACTTTTTCTTCACAAACATCCATGAAAGCAGAGGAGTGTCCCAGAGAATGAGCGACGGTTAAATGTTAGAACCCTCCCACGTGTAAGTGGCAGCAAGCAGCAATCCCCCCTCCCCCCACCAGCAAAAGAGCGCATCAGCACCCACCACCGAGCACTCAAGTATGAGCGAAGCAACAGAAAAGACACAGACTCGCAGTTACTCCAAAAACTTCACATTTCGCCTGGTATATGACATGCCACAGGTTCTCTCGCTCCCTAATAAGGGAGGAAGAGATGTCTCCATTTCACAGTGAGCAGGGAAACATAACAAACAACTGGTTGTTACGTCGCATTTTTTAAGCTCAAGTCTCTGGGCACACAGCCGTAGATATTCTGACTCCTCCGACGACACATGGGTCTCCTGCCGTGACACTGACATTCGATCTGCCCATCTCCAGAGCCCCGAGATCCCAGGCTTCCGAATCCAAGCCAGACTCTTAGGCCGAGCTCCTGGCGTGCCGAACAATGGCCAGTTATGAAACCCCGAGAGCAGGTCCCATTCCTGCAGAGAACCGTAGTCAGTGTGTAACTCCAGGTCAGGGTCTTCAAAAAAACCCTGAGAGGGAAAAATAGAGACATTAAAGATGGAAATAGAGCTGTTTCCAAAGACGCAAGCAAAGGAGTCGCCGTTTAGCGCCATCATCACTCCACTCCGCCTGCAACTATTGAGTCTCTTATCACTACCACACTGCCTGACCTTACCCTTCTTTCCTGCTGAGCCTCAGAGACAGCCACAGTGCCACTGGCTTAGCTGCTGCAGTGTCCTGATTCATAGGTCATCCTCCCAGCAGTATCCAAAGGAGTGTACTTGTTGCTGAGGGGAATGGCCACAGGGGAGCCCTGCACTGACTGCTTACTCCCCTTAGTTCTCTTTGTGGTCACCATCTAGTATTTGAAGCCTGCACTTTGGGCATAACTACTTCAATAAAAGTTTCATCTAGGAGGTTTTCAGCCTACTGGATAGTCCTAACTGCATCCAGCTCCAGCTCCAGTTCCTTAACCTTGTCAGTCAGGAGCTGAAGTTGGGTGCATTTCTGGCAAAGGGAGAAATTAGGTACCCTGAAATCCCACATTTCATGAAGTGGGTGAAGGTTGGATTAATGTTAAAAGGGTTATTGATAGGCTGTATAAACTTAATGGACCAAAAGGCCTGTTTCCAGATACAGTTTCCCTCTTTTTCTCTCCCTGTCTCATACACACTCATACAGTTTAGGCAAGGGGCTGGTTAAGTAGATAGGGAAATGAATTCTGGCAGGGGTTAGTTAACACAAAGGAATAAGATGGTGGGGGTGGAAGGCTGCTTTTTGGGACCTGTTGCTTATGCCAAAAAAGGAGCCATAATTTAGAAAAGGGAGGAAAACCCATTAGATGGTGAAGAGGAATAATGTAGCAGGCAAAAGATGGTGGGGGAAGGCATTAAAAGTTCAGGGAAAGAACATTATGATGTTAAAATGTTTTTATACTGTGTTCACCTTCAACATTATTCTTAATTATCTGCGGCTCTTCATAAGAAGATCACCTACAAAGAGTGGGCATCTTATATCATCTCAGTACTTTATGATTATCAGTACCTCCATGGGTAATATCATTGCACATTAAATGGTAATGAGTCACACTGAATTTGAATAATACTACCCAAGAGGGTCAAAAGTATCATACAAGTTCTGTAACTCCCATAGACTCTCTGAAGCCTGCACAGTGTGGCAGGGTCACAGACCAAATTTTTACGTACTGCTGCAGGAATATATGTTCATCAGTGGCCCCCAAGCAATATCCAAGGAATTTTTGCTTGGACTGCCAAGCACCTATTGTCACATACAGTATATTTCACTGTCATTCTTGTCTCCTCTGTCTGTTCATGCTTACCTGTCATGTGAGAGTCAGCAGCCGAAAAGCCAACAACCTTATTTACTAGACTTATTGGAGTGTGTGTAAGCTAAGCTAGAATATGATTAACATAATCGTTATTATTACCAGTCTCCAAGTGTTTGTCTTGGCTGGTGATCATGTGGAAATGAAAGACATTGAAAGAAATGTGGTACTATCTAGCATCATCCACTATTTCATGGCCACTCACCTTTGGGGTGAGAGTCTGTTGCCAAGATGGTGGGTGAAAACTTTGCAGGCTTGAAAACAGATCAAAGACATCATATATAATAACTCATCAAGAACACACAGGGTGTGACAAGGAGCACTTCATCAACAGGCAAAACAAGCTTGTGAGGACAACATAATGCAGCAAGGTGCCAGAAAGCACTATGATCCTGGTCATCAATGTTGTGTGATTTTGCTTGGACGTTGACTTGGTTTGAAAGAAATCCTGCAGGTGCACTGCAGAGAAATTAGCCATTACTACCCCACTGGGCTTGCAGCAGATAGATCTTGGACTTGGCTGATAGAATGGATTACTGACAACAGACTGATAATAGGCACATGTAATGAGTTGAAGTGGCACCTGTCGACTGATGCATAGTCAATGCCGGCTTTGGTTTTCCTCCATTGTATAGTACATTGGCAGACTCCCTGATGGAGGATGGAGCAGTAAATTGCCTCAGCAGCTGGACTTCAGTGCAAGTAATTTTCCAAATGATTAGAAGCCATGGAAGGAGGAGTTTTCTCTCCATATCATAGAAACATAGAAAATATGCAGGAACAGGAGTAGGCCATTCGGCCCTTTGAGCCTGCACCGCCATTCAGTATGATCATGGCTGATCATCCAACTCAGAACCCTGTATCTGCTTTCTCTCCATACCCCCGATCCCTTTAGCCACAAGGGCCATATCTAACTTCCTCTTAAATATAGCCAATGAACTGGCATCAACTGTTTCCTGTGGCGGAGAATTCCACAGATTCACCACTCTCTGTGTGAAGAAGTTTTTCCTCATCTCGGTCCTAAAAGGCTTCCCCTTTATCCTTAAACTGTGACCCCTCATTCTGGACTTCCCCAACATCGGAAACAATCTTCCTGCATCTAGCCTGTCCAATCCCTTTAGAATTTTATATGTTTCAATAAGATCCCCCCTCAATCTTCTAAATTCCAGTGAGTTTAAACCTAGTCGATCCAGTCTTTCTTCATATGAAAGTCCTGCCATCCCAGGAATCAATCTGGTGAACCTTCTCTGTACTCCCTCTATGGCGAGAATGTCTTTCCTCAGATTAGGGGACCAAAACTGCACACAATACTCTAGGTGCAGTCTCACTAAAGCCTTGTACAACTGCAGTAGGACCTCCCTGCTCCTGTACTCAAATCCTTTTGCTATCAAATCATGCTAGCAATGGCTAATAAAGAAAATAACAGTGGAGATGGTGAACTATTTGGTCAGCTCTACTGAACCATTAGGCCAACCCAGGAGATGTTAAAAGAAACTCCCAAAGTTTGTCTGCATCTCTCCACTCGATGAGGCAGTGGAGAGTTACTCAGGTGTAAGATGAATGGGGAGGTAGTTGACTGACCTGAAGCTGTTGGCTGAGAGGTTTGCTGACTGGGAACAGAACCTATAGTGTGGATTGAAACAGACATAGACAAGGCAAAGAGCGTCAAATCCTATCAAGCTTCAGGGCTACACAAAATTAGAAATGATGGGTTGGAGAGTGGACAAGAAAGCTCAGTCCACACAGTCAAACAGCAGGCCAGAAGAAAGAACAATGGCGGTGTGTGAAAGAGGCAAACACTGTAATGAACAGTGTGAATGCCAGAGGAGAACTGTCCGAGGAAGTTTTGCCACAAATGCAATCAAATAATTCATTATTCATCCCTGTGCAGCAAGGAAAACCTGTAGCAAGCAGAGGGTTACTAATAAAGGATAAGGTTAGTTCACTATATCAAGCAAGCTGATAACAGTTCTGTGATACATGAGCAAAGTGAATGCATTAAAGCTAGGCAGAAAGAAAGTAAAATATATTACAAGATAGAGGAAGAGAACTGTCAAACAAACATCTTTGTTGCAATTAAAGTTGAAAGAAAATCTACAGTTATAATTTGACAGCAGTCAATAGGTAATAGAGTTCTTAAGAAATGTGTAAGAAACCTTGAAAAGATCAAACAAGTGTGCCGAATGTCCAACTGTAAGACTAGAGAACCATTTGGCAAATGCAAGCTGCAATTCAAAGCATTGAAGAATGGGAGGAAGAACAAATCAGACTCTATTGTACATGAAGTCATGCCTACATACCAGGTGGATTCAGCTAATGGAATTGATAATGGTACTGGAAACAATCTGAGAGTACAGACCACCTCAGATAAAACAAGAAGCAGTGGCTGGATGAATTTGAGTTGTGTCTGAGGAAGTGGGAAACTAAGGGGAACATGTCATCTGAGCCCTAGTCAGAAAAGACAACCTGTAGAGCATCCTGACAAAGGTGTTCAAGGAAGCTGAGGATTTGTTTGGCGTCTGAATATGACAATGCTGAAGAACCATTACCCAACAGTGATAAGTGAATATGTTGTTTCAGATCCAAGAAGTGCAAACTTTTTCAATCTGCTGGTTAAGATCTGATCTCGGCGTGCAGAGCTCAACAGTGAGAGTTGTTTTTAACATCCTTCAACCCAGTGTCTGGGAAACGTTGGTAGCTGAGGATGGCTTTAGGAATCAGCACGACACCAAACACATTTCAATAAAATTTGGATCAGACTCTTGAAGGACTCACTGGGCCACATCCAATAGTAGGCTGGACTTTGGGGAAGGACAGACTGTTGAAGGGGCAGAGGTGGACCATCACAGAAAGCTGTGAGTTATAATCAGCAGATACATAGAGAAGCAGTTGGGTGTATCATGAGGAAATAAAATTTAGATGAAGGAGGATTCCTTTTCCAGAACTGTGGTCCCCTTCAAACCTGATCCAGAGAGCTGATGACAGGGATGTTTACACTAGGATTTTTTCAAATTTCCACGCTACCTGCAGAGGAAATGAACAGCTAAGATACCGTACTTGCTGAGTGGCCTTCCATGAACTCATAGTTTGGCGATCAGAGATCTTACAACATGATGTGCCAAGAAACAAAGAGTCCCTCTTTAAAAGGAAGAACAAGCTGCTGGTGACGACATAAAGCCAAACTGACAAGCCAGGAATAAAGTTTATCATTTAGTCTATGATTATTTTGTACTCATCGCTAACTTCAATTCCACATGTGTGAGAGTTGTGTGCAATGTGCATTACTTCTTCTATTAGTTTGTTTGAGGCTTCTGCAGTTCCTTCTCCAAAGACTTGCCATTCAAATATCACTGCATTCTATTCCTCAGCCACTGTAAGGGGTAGTACTTGTGGAGGACTCTGCTTCCCTGTCTCTCCTAGAAGTCTGGTATTCTCTTCCCCCCTCAAGGACAGTATCAATCATCAAGTGCCCTGGATGAAAAGATGGAGAACGCTGATTGTGACATGAAAATGGATTGAGCTCCAGTGGTGGCTGGGCAGAAAGGACGTGAGAGGAATGTGAATAAAAGGTTGGATGTGTTTGCATGATGTTTGTTGGGGGAATGATGTGCTGGAATTGGCTTAAGTGGACATAATTCACTATTCCCCTCAGTTTAGTGTCTTCAGCTAATTTTGCTACACTACACTCAGTCCCTTCTTCCAAATCATCAATGTAAGTGGTAAACAGCTGTGGGCCCAGCACTGACCCCTGCGGCACCTCACTCCCCACTGACTGCCAACTGGAGAAACACCCATTTATATCAACTCTCTGCCTTCTTTTGGTTAACCAAAGAGTCAACAAGTCAAAGGATCAGTGATGCTTATCAGCAGCAGAAAGCAGCAAAAAGAAGGTACATGGGTGTGCTGTGGAGGAAAAATCCAGCAGTAGTAGGCAGCCGTCGATCCCAGGGGATCATGGGTTTGTGCCTCTGGTGGACTGTGTCCTCTCCTGGCTGGGAAGATTTGAAGGACCGGCTGTTGCCCATGCAGCAGGTTCCCCCCCTCCACGTCACTGATGTAGTCCCAGGGAAGGGCAAGCGCCGATACAACTTGGCACCAGTGTCGTCACAGAGGCTGCCAGAGTGAAGTTGTAAACAACATCAAACTGCCTAAGGGACCCTGGCTCCAGATGTCTTCCTCAGGGTTTGCTTTGGGAGCATGGGTGGGTATGGCTGCAAAGCAGGGGAGGTTTGAAATCAGAGTTTTCCTTCTCCTAGGCGGGCTGCCGTCCAAGGCTGACAAGCACCACCTGCCTGAAGCAACTGGTTTTGAGGCGCCAGAGGTCTACCCTTTGCCCCTTCTCTTGTCAGTAAAAACAGTTTTGCCGGGCCTACCAGCTAAGCCACACATGAAAGCCAAGATTTGGACTTGGTTGTCAGAGGCTGTTAGAGGCACGTGCCATTTGGAGAACTTTACAGATAGTGGGAGCTTACCCCTACTACCACCCCGGCTATGACAACCTTAGGAACTGTAAAAATCTATTAATGAAATAACTATACATGAGCGGGAGTTTTTTAAATGCAGTTCAATATGATCAAAACCAGTTCATTTCCATAGGGACTCAGAGATCTACCCACCAGACAATGTGAAGCAAGATTAAAAGGTGAAGACAATATAAAATTAAAAGAGCCAGCAAAAAGGCAAAGATTGGCAATTCAAGTGCAACCTATGTTGACAAAGTGGACAATATAAGCTACGTAAAGAGAGAATGAACAAATGGATAAATCTTTGATATACCTATTATAGCAAAAAGATATCCTTTTATACTTCTAACTGTTCACCCTTCAGCCTCCATGGGAAACAAAGCCAGCCTATCCAATCTCTCCCCATAACTGAAGTCCTCCAATCAAGGCAACATCCTGGTGAATCTTCTCTGCAGTTCCTCCAGTGCATTAATGTTCTTCCTGCTGCATGACGATGAATACATTGCACAATACTCCAGTCTAACCAGAGTTTTGTAAAGTTGGAACATAATGTCCAAGCTAAAGCTCTGATATTCCTTATCCTGACCTATGAAGACAAGCATGCCATCTGCATTCCCCGGGGGGAATCACCACTATGCTGCCTCCTCTCACCAAGCCAGGTTTGGATCACATCTTGCCTTTGATCCCACGTGCCCGAAACAATTTCTGGTCTGAGCCACAGTAGCGTTACAGTCAGCACAATGCTTTACAGTGCCAGTGATTCCAGATCTGAGTTCAATTCCTGCCGGTGTCTGTATGGCTGCATGGGCTTCCTCTGGGTGCTCCAGTTTCCTCCCACATTCCAAAGGCATACAGGTTATGGTTGCTAAGTTGTGTGCATGCTGTTTTGGCTGCATAAGCATGGTGACATTTGTAGGCTGCCTCCATCACATCCTTGGACTGCGTTGGTCATGAATGCAAATGACATATTTCACTGTATGTTCCGATGTTTTGATGTACATGTGACAAATAAAGCTAACCTTTCATTTTTGATAAGGATGACTATAATCAGAGCTGGACTGTGTGTTTTTTTTTCCACATGGTTGCATCTTCTCTGCTAATCCTCAAGCAGTTCTTGGTAAACCAGTTTCTCTAAAGGTTATAACCTGGGACTCTTATTCATATCTTGTACGCACATATGAGTTGTGATACTGGTGGTCAGCCAGGAACTTCACTATCAAGTTACACAGAGGATCTAAGCAGGAAAGATATTATCTTGGTTCTATCAAGGTCTACAGGATTTGAGCTACATTTATGGGGGATGTCAGAGATTTACTTCACTCACTGCTAACCAGCTATTCTCTCTCTCTGATTAGGGTTAGTTCTTGAAAACAAGCTTTACTAGACCATTGAAAGCAGTTAGCTGCTTAAACTGCAAAATATTCAAAGTGCTGACTGAGTTCAAGAGAGCAGAAAGAAGGTATTGAATCAAATCCAATGATTCCTCCAATTTGTGGATGATCAGCATTCAGTAACTTCCCCAGTCGTTACCCAGTAATCGCAGCTGGCCTCCACTCATTGTCTTGTTTGGATCACCATCCAGTCGCACATCATCCATTGACTTTGTGTATTCCTTCAAGATTAGGCTCAGGTGAAATGCTGTACTTTCAGACAGGAAATACACCTACTCACAGGTGGAAGATGTCCAAAATTTAACTTGTACTGTTATAACAATACCTCAGGAGAGAGCTTCAGGTTTGGCATAACCAGTTTTGTCAGCTTAGGGCTAATAACAAGTGAGTACTCCAACGTGGAAATAATATTTGTAGAAGAATGTCTGGTAAAAATATAATTCTGTCATAACCAATTGTGAGGATGTTTGTGTACTGCCAGAAAATGTGTTTATACATATTGAAGACAAAGCAGACTGCCATTTGAATCTGTCCTTCCAATGAGAAAAACATCTGTTTTCTTTTATTGTGAACTCAATCTGCCAAAAAGGGACGTTTTTGCCTCAACTGTACTGTCTGTTTTCATCTTGATGCTGCTTGGAGGTCAATTATTTTATAACATTCTTTCCAATGAGGAAATGTTTGTCCTGCTGTGTTCCTGCCAGCCTCAGTCACCAGAACAAGAAGCTAAAAAGTCTTGCATATTTCCCAATTTAGGACACAAAAATTGTATATAATCTTCCAGAGTAAATAATATCTCAAGAGAAAAGGTCCTCAATCATATTCTTGCCATTGCTAAGCAGGGAGTTTAGTTTCCTGTGATGATGGAGGAGAGGTTAGGGATAGCCAGCTACCACATAATTCCCAGAGCTGAAGACTTGATCTAATTGCTGATCACTGCTTCTGATGGGGCATTTTATACAGACCGCAGAGGTTAAAATTTTACATCTATCAAACCTGAAGTGTAATTCCAGATGATATTATTTCAAATGTTTCCATTAAACCTGTGCACTTTTTTTCTTCTTGCCTGATCATTTTAAAACTACTCCCGCAGTTTATCCAACTAACTCAGCAGTGGCAGCAGCTGAAACATGGGGCCAGTGGTCTTTTGTTATGTGGACTTTAGGATGAAGTAGAAGGCTTGTTAAACACTACTTCAGAGAAAACAGTTGACTCAACAATTTTAACAATCCCTCATACTGGGTTGATATTGACATTTATTTATTAATTCCTTGGGGTTTGGTGAGGGCAGTATTTGCTACCCACCCTTAATTGAAATTGAAAAGGTGGTGGTGAACTGCCTTCATTGACCACTGCAGCCGTCTGAAGGTGTGCCCACGATGCTGTTGGAGAGGAAGCTACAGAATATAGACCCTGTGACAATAAAGAGTCAGTGATAAGTTTCCATCTCGGGGCGGTGGGGTGGACATGCAGGGATGCTGTTCCCAAGTCATTATTGATGTTAGATTTGTAGCAGTTTGGGGAAGAACATGGTACACACTACAGCCACTGTGCACCAGTAGTTCAAGTCAAGTGACTTTTTATTGTCATTTCGACCATAAATATTGGTACAGTTCACAGTAAAAACAAGACAATGTTTTTCAGGACCATGGTGCTACATGAAACAGTACAAAAACTACACTGAACTATGTAAAAACAACACAGTAAAAACTACACTAGACTAAAAACCTACCCAGGACTGCATAAAGTGCATGGAACAGTGCAGGCATTACAATAACTAATAAACAAGACAATAGATACAGTAAAGGGCAGTAAGTTGGTGTCAGTCCAGGCTCTGGGTATTGAGGAGTCTGATAGCTTGGGGGAAGAAACTGTTACATAGTCTGGTTGTGAAAGCCCAAATGCTTTGGTGCCTTTTCCCAGACAGACAGCAGGAGGGAGAAGAGTTTGTATGAGAGGTGCATGGGGTCCTTCATAATGCTGTTTGCTTTGCGGATGCAGCATGTAGTGTAAATGCCTGTAATGGCGGGAAGAGAGACCCCGATGATCTTCTCAGCTGACCTCACTATCTGCTGCAGGGTCTTGTGATCCGAGTTGGTGCAATTTCTGAACCAGGCAGTGTTGCAGCTGCTCAGGATGCTCTCAATACAAACCCTGTAGAATGTGATGAGGATGGGGGGGGAGGTGGGAGATGGACTTAGCTCAGCATTCGCAGAAAGTAGATTTGCTGCTGGGCTTTCTTTGCTATGGAGCTGGTGTTGAGGGACCAGGTGAGATTCTGCACCAGGTGAACACCAAGAAATTTGGTGCTCTTAACGATCTCTACCGACGAGCCGTCGATGTTCAGCAGGGAGTGGTCGCTCCATGCCCTCCTGAAGTCAACAACCATCCCTTTTGTTTAGTTGATGAATGGTGCTGAAAATCGAGGAGGTTGCTTTGTCCTAGATGGTATCAAGTTACCTGATTGTTGCTGGAACTGCACTCATCAGACAAGTGAAGGATCTTCCATCATACTCCTGATTGGAGCTTGGGGATGTCCGGTGGTGAGTCACTCACTGCAGAGTACAACCTATTCTTGTAGACACAATGTTTATATGGCTGGCCCAGTCTGTCTACCCTGCCTATCCATTCATGATTGTACATCTGTTCAATCTTCTATAAATCTCACCTGTTCTTTTAGAGAACAATTCTATCTTCTTCTGATTAACCATAGTTCTTCATCTACAGGATCATTATAGTAAATTTCTGCTGCAGTTTAAGAAAAGATATAAAACCTTTACATCATTCTTAAAGTATGACACCTAGAATTGGATACAATATTCTAAATGTGGTTAAACTATTACTTTATAAAAGCTCATCATGACTTTCTTGTACTCGCTGTCTCCATAAAGCCCAAGATGCCATTTACAATTCTTTTGGACCACTTTCATTGGACTGTATGAATAACCCTAGATCTCACTGTCCTTGTACTCCTCTTAGAATTGTACCTCTAGTTTATATTGTTTCTTCATACGCTTTCTCAAAATTAAATTTCACCTCCCACCTATCCACCAATTACATCACCCTTCTCTATCTCTTCAAAGCCCATTGCTATCCTCCTCATAGTTTGTGACACTGACAAGTTTCTTGTCATCCAAAAATTTGGAAATTATGCCCACTGCACCCAGTCCATGTCATTAAGATGCATTAAGAAAAGCTGCTGTCTTACTATTGAGCTCTGGGAACCTGTACTATATACTTCCTTCCTGTCCAAAGTAAATTCTTTCAGTGCTCATTCCTGAAGATGGGCACTGCCTGACTGGAGTCTGCATTTTTTCCATGTGACTATGTGGGTTTCCTTCAGGTCTTCCAATTTCCTTCCACATACCAAAAATGTGATGGTTGGTAGGTTAATTGCGGCTCTAAATTTTTCCTGGTGTAAGCCGATAGCAGGAGAAGCAGATGCATGAAAGAAGTTTAAGGAGTCATAGTTGAGCGTTTGATGGTCAATCATGGACTGTGGGTGAAAGGCCTGCTTCCATGCTGTATGGTACTATGACTACTTCCCTGCTTGTCTTACTTAGTCAATTCCTTACCTATGTTGCTACAGTCCTTCTTGTTCCATGGGCTTCAATCTTGATAATAAGCCTGTTATCTGCCACCTTATCAAACGTCTTTTGATTAGCCAAATATACATCATCAATCACATTCCCTTATCCACCCAATCTAGTGTTTATGGAAAAATAGGGAATGATAGGCTCCTAGAATTGCTGGCTCAAGCAGGATACTTTTGATGAACATTTGCGATATAGTTCACTTCTATAATAAACCATCTAAAAGGATCCACCATATTATAAATGGCAACAGAGTGTAATGAGTTCCTCGGGCAACTGAATTGGTGAATTGCTGTTTAATGACAGTCATTAATTGTTTAGAGTTCCTTGTGTTTTTTCTCGAACAACTCACTCTTTGTAATGTGGTCTCGTGGTGCTTTCTATTTAAACTTGTTACATTTATTTTGATAGGCTTGGAGATACCGTGTCATTTGTATTATTTAAGTGGATGCCTGATTAGCGCTAATCGCGGGGTCCTAGTTTTGAGAATGTTATTTCTCACAGTGTTGCTCAGCTGAGCCAATGATGCTCTTTTGGAATTATTATGAATAAACTCTCATCACAGTCTCGACATCAGAGTCTGTCTTTCCTTCTGCACTTGGGTTCCAATATTGCGACCCCACAGAGTGACACTGAGCAGTCAAATCCAATTTAGTAGATAGTGCACTTCTACAATGGAACATATAAGCCCCACTATTCATGATCCTGGACCCTCCAATGTCTGCTTGACTACAAAAAGTTGGGTGCAGACCAAATATAGTCCAGTAGCTGTGAGAATTGGTGGGTTTATAAAAGATATCAGTAGATAAATTCTCCAGAAATAGAAACAGAGAGATTGAAAAAGTGGAGGGAGGTGTCAGAAATGGACCAGGTAAATTTGAGGGCAAAGTGGAAGATGGAGATAAAGTTGATGAATTTGATGAACTCCTCACAGGTACAGGAAGCAGCACCAATGCAATTGTCAATGTAGCATAAGAAAAGTTGAGGAGTGATTCCGGTGAAGTCTTGGATGACTGTTGCACGTAGGCCATAAAAAGGCAGGTGTAGCTGGGACCTATACAACCACCCAAGGCCCAAGGCTACACCTTTGGGAGGAGCCAAAGGAGAAATTATTGAGAGTGAGGACCAGGGACCCGATCATCTCATTTTCACCAGTGTGGAGGATCAGAGGGATCTTGGGGTCCGAGTCCATAGGACTTTGTGGTTAAGAAGGCATACGGTGTATTGGTCTTCATCAATCGTGGAATTGAATTTAGGAGCCAAGAGGTAATGTTGCAGCCATATAGGACCACTTGGAGTACTGTTCTCAGTTCTGGTCACCTCACTACAGGAAGGATGAGGAAACCATCGACAGGGTGCAGAGGAGATTTACAAGGACGTTGCCTGGATTGGGGAGCATTTCTTATGAGAACAGGTTAAGTGAACTTGGCTTTTCTCCTTGGAGCAACGGAGGATGAGAGGTGACCTGATAGAGATGTATGAGATGACGAGAGGCACTGATCGTGTAGATATTCAGAAGCTTTTTCCCAGGGCTGAAATAGCTGTCACAAGAGGGCACATTTTTAAGGTGCTTGGGAGTAGGTACAGAGGAGATGTCAGGGGTAAGATTTTTACTCAGAGAGTGGTGAGTACGAGGAATGTTCTGTCGGCAACGGTGGTGGAGATGGATACGATAGGGCCTTTTAAGAGACTCCTGGACAGGTACATGGAGCTTGGAAAAATAGAGGGCTAATGCTAACCCCAGTAATTTCTAAGGTAGGGACATGGTCGGCACAACTTTGTGGGCTGAAGGGCCTGTATTGTGCTGTAGGTTTTCTGTGTTTCCATGTTTCACCATGGATGTTCAGACCCTCTTCTCCTCCAACCTCCATCAGGAGGGCTTTAAAGTTCCCCATCCATCGGAACTGGTCCTCACCCTCAATGATTTCTCCTTCTACTCCTCTCACTTCCTTCAAACCAATGGTTTAGCCATGGACACTCACATGGCTTGGAGATATGAATTCAGAAGTAGTGAGTGTGCGCTTATGCTTCAGTTATATGGGGCACTGGCAAGACCATGTCTGAAGTCCTATGTACAGTATTGATCTCCCTATTTACTGTATGTAAGGAGGTAAAGCCTTGAAAACAGTTCAGCAAAAGCTTACTGGGCTAAGAAGAATGAGGGGGGACCTCATAGAGACATTTCAAATATTGAAAGGCATGGACAGAGTGGATGTGGCAAAGTTGTTTCCCATGGTGGGGGAGTCTAGTACGAGAGGACATGACTTGAGGATTGCAGGACGTCCATTCAGAACAGGGATGTGAAAATTTTTTTAGCCAGAGGGTGGTGAATCTATGGAATTTGTTGCCACAGGCGGCAGTGGAGGCCGAGTCATTGGGTGTATTTAAGGCAGAGATTGATAGGTATCTGAATAATCAGGGCATCAAAGGTTATGGTGAGAAGGTGGGGGAATAGGACTAAAGGGGAGATTGGATCAGCTCATGATGAAATGGCGGAGCGGACTCGATGGGCCGAATGGCTGACTTCTGCTCCTTTGTCTTATGGTCTTAATACCTGTAAAGAGTGAGTTGTGTTATGAGGAAAGGTTGGACAGGGCAGGCTTACAATGTGTCTGAGGAATCAATTTAAGAATCTGAGGAATCGTGGACAAGTATACAGAGAGATATCACTTCCTCCTGTGAGAGAAGCCAGAGGTAGGGTTAGAGACACAAGAGATGATGTTGATGTAACTCAGCAAGTTAGGCAGTATCTGTGGAGGAAAGTGGATGATCAACATTTTGGCTGAGATACCTCATCTGGACTAATGAAGTATAGGGAGGTATTCAGTATAGAGTTGAGAGGAAGTGGTGGAGCAAGAGTTGGATGCAGGAGAGGAGGGTTGCTTGGAAGATGGAGGAGGGAAGAGTGGAAATGGTGATTGAGGCTGGGAGGTGATAGGTGGAGTCAACAAAGGGCTGCAGATAAGAATCTCATAGGTGAGGAAGGTGGAACATGGAGTAAGGGAGATGCTGGCAACATTGGGGAAGCATGCAGGTGATGGGAAGATGAGGTGGGTGGGGGAGAGGGAAAAGCAGCGTGATCAAAGGGCTGTGGATGGGGTTATGTGTGTGTAGGAGGAACTGTATAGATCAGGAAAGAGAGAAAGGGACAGGTAAATTCAGTGTTTATGCCATAAATTACTTAGGTGGAATCTGAGGTGCTGTTCCTCTTTGCATTTGGCCTCATAATGGCAGTGGAGGAGGCCAACAGACAGGTAGGCATGTAATGGGGAGGGGAATTAAAATAGCTGGCAACTGGGATTGTCAAAATGGCCAATCAGATAGAGCACAGGTACTTGGCAAAGCAATCACCAACTCTTTCCTAGATGTAGAAACACTACTTTGAAATAATGATGTTCACCCATTTAAGACAGAAATGAAGCTATCTACTTTGTAACTGTCTTCCCAAAGGGCAATGGAAGTAACCTTTGAATACCTTTAAGGCTGAGTTAGATAGATGCTTGATAAGCAGAACTGGAAGAGTGATGCTGAAAGGTTAACATCGTTAGATGGGAATGCAGAGTTGAGTCATAAAGCACTGCAGCACAAAAACAGGCCTTTCAACCCATCTAGTCTGTGCTAAACAATTAATCTGCCTAATCCCATCGACCTGCATCTGGTCTATATCCCAACATACCCCTTCCAGTAATGTACCTATCCAAATTTCTCTTAAGTTTTGAAATCAACCCCACATCCATCACTTGCTCTGGCAGCTCGTTCTACACTCTCACCACCCTCTGAGTGAAGAAGTTTCCCCTCACGTTCCCCTTAAACATTCCACCTTTCACCCTTAACCCATGAACTCTGGTTCTAGTCTCACCCAACCTCAGTGGAAGAAGTCTGCTTGCATTTACCCTATCTATACTCCTTGTAATTTTGTATTCTTCTTTTAAATCTCCTCTTAATCTTCTATGTTCTAAGGAATAAAGTCCTAACCTATTCAACCTTTCCCTATAAAATGTGTCTTCAACTCCCAGCAACAACCTTGCAAATTTTCTCTGCGCTCTTTCAATCTTATTTACATCTTTCCTGCAGGTGGATGACCAATGTTGCACACAATACTCCAAATCAGCCTCACCATTTTCAACATACCACCCCAACTCCTGCACTCAGTAGATTGATTTATGAAAGCCAATGCGCCAAAAGCTTTCTTTATGACCCTATCTACCTGTAACACCACTTTCAAAGAATTATCGATCTGTATTTCCAGATCCCTCTGTTCTACCACACTCCTCAGTGCCCTACTGTTCACCGTGTAAGGCCTACTCTGGTTGGTCCTTCCAAAGTGCAGCACCTCACACTTGTCTCCATTAAATTCCATCTGCCATTTTTCAGCCCATTTCACTAGCTGGTCCAGATCTCTCAGCAAGCTTTAATAGTCTTCCGCACTGACTACTACACCCCCAATCTTGGTGTCATCCACAAATTTACTGATTCAGTTGATATAGATGACAAACAACAATGGACCCAGCACCAATCTCTGCGACACACCTCTGGTCGCAGGCATCCAAGTCAGAGAGGCAACCACCTACTACCACTCTATCCAACTTACTACCTCATCTGAATGCCAAGTAGCTGAAACTTCTTGACCAACCTTCATGTGGGACATTGTCTAAAGTCCATGTAGACGACATCCACTGCTTTGCCTTCATCAACTTTCCTAGTAACTTCCTCGAAAAACTCTATAAGATTGGTTAGAGATGACTTACCACTCACAAAGTCACATTGACTATCCCTAATCAATCCATGTATCCCATCCGTTAGAATATCTTCTCATAACTTTCCCACTACTGATGTCAAGCTCACTTGCCTATGATTTCCTGGCTTATTGTTGGAGCCTTTCTTAAACATCTCATTTAATAAAAGACAGAATAGGCTTGATGCGCCAAACAGCCTACCAACTTTTACATTCTTATCATACGCCCAGTGGCAATTGTTCCTCTTACTCATAAATTTTATGCCAGATACCTGGAGCTTATTGCGTAGACATATAATCCACTCCCTCTCAGTGTTACTGACATTGGACATAATATATTTAACTTTAATTAGCCTTCCCCCCACTATTTGATTACTATCAGATGTGTGCTATAAGTAACTGACAGGTTCTGGGAAAGATAAGGCTTCCAGACCTGCTGAACTTGTGTCATCACTCATAGTGTGAAACATCATAATGCCCAAAGGGATTCTTTAATAAGGAATTTATTTTACATTTTCAGAAAGGACAACTAAACACTAACTGGCTTGTGTGAAATCCTGGCCAGGGCTACTGAGATTCTGAAGATGAAGAATAGCCTGACAGAAAGATAAAGGTTATGGTGAATTCATCAATTAATCCCTTCCCTCGCTGACAATGTAATTGAAAGTTATGATTTCTGGACAGTGGGGCAATATTCCTAGGAAATCAGTGTGGCACGAAATTGTGCTAAAGCAGAGAGGGTAAAAAAAAAATCACCCTGCAGTGGCCAGAGGTGAGCGACAGGCCAGTTCAGCTTGCTGCTCTGCAAGGTTTACTCGTCTCTGAGCTGAACTGAGGCTGGGACCTGTAACTAACGGGCTCCCAGATTGGCTGTAGCGATGACTGGCTTCACGGCTGTGGACTCACTTTCGTGAACTTCGGTTGTTTACACAATTTGTTTTTTTTTTTCTGCACATTGGGTGTTTAACAGTCTTATTTTTTTAATGTCCAATATCAAATTTTACTAGAAAAGTTGTGGTGTATTGAAGGCCTGCAAGTTTTAAGAAACAGGGTGCTTTATTTCTAAATAATGTCCCATCTGTTTCAATCTTGCCTATAATGTGGATGTTACAGTATATGAGAAGAGTTTTCGATCAGCGTGAATCCTTAAATTACAGAAGTGACCAGTTCTGTCAATGGGTTACCACATACTCCTTTGAAATGCACAGCTGCTACCTGGGCAAGGATGTGGAGTAAAATGTACAGGAATTGGTTTCAGCTGGCTGGGACAACCTGTTGAGGATTCCATACCATGAGTGAAATCTAATATCCCTCCGGTCCAAAGCCTGTATGTTATTGCCAGGAATGGTATTAAAGGCACGTTGGAGTGGTAGTTGGTGGCGAACAATTTCTCTGCTAAAGGAACAGGTCACAGATTATAGCCCTGTTTCTATCTCACTACAGATGCCACCTGATCCGCTGAATGTTTCCAACATTTTTATGTTTTTGTTTCAGATGTCCAATACAGGAGTTCTTTTGTAAAAAAAAAATTATTTTTTGAGGAATACTTGCCATTAAAAGCTCTCAGGAGCATTTCAATACATCACCCAGGGATTGTCATCCTTGTTTCTGATGTTGGCTGTTGTTCTTTTCATTAGTGTATTCAGAGACATGATTTGAAAATATCCAATGCAGGCCACCGAGATGGCCACCTGTGATGTTCCAATTTGCCTGGGAGTGGTGCATTTTAATTTCCAGCTTCAGAGAATCTGTGATTTATGGCCTACATTCACAGAACTAAATTTATTACACTCATACAATCCAATGGAGTTCAGCCAGATAAATCCAGACATCTAACCACAACACTCCCAGCTATTTGTTGAGCAAGGACTTGCTTGACCATTTGCGTGTTCATTCTAGAACACGCAGGCAAATAACAGCAGGAAGCAAAATTCTCCAAGAACAAATTATTGCACAGAAGCAGGTACCTAGTGTTAAGAATTGGCAGACAAATTATAAACACAGTATGCATTTACTGTGTGCACTGCTCAGGATTCTTTTAACTCTATTAATTGTAAATAGATGGTTTAAGGAAGGATAACTGAATGACAAATTGGAAAGCCATTAACCTGTGCATCCCCACATCCAAGATCCTTGCCTGTGTTGTTGCATTGACATTCATCATATTCTTTACAGACTGAAAAGGCTGTGGTGCTTCATGCGCACAAATCTAATGTTAAGATTGAAATATCTAATGAGGCCCACACCATCATAAAAAAATGTCTTCAAGCAGATGTGTAAGGAATTAAAGCTGACACTGAGAAATTCAGCTTCACAGAAGGTGAATTGTAAGGCAAAACATTAGAGCATAAGACCATAAGACATAGGAACAGAATGAGGGCATTCAGCCCATTGAGTCTGCTATTCCATCATACCTGATTATCCTTCTGAAACCAATTCTCCTGCCTTCTCCCCGTAACCTTTGATGCAGTAACTAATCAAGAACCTATCAACCTCCACTTTAAATATATCCACTGGCTTGGCCTCCACAAATACCTGTGGCAATGAATTTCACAGATTCACTACCCTCTGGCTAAAGAAACTCCTCCTCATCTCTGTTCCAAATGAATGTCCCTTTATTCTGAGTCTGTGCCCTCTTTTCCAAGATTGCCCTCACTATAGGAAACATCCAGTCCACATCCACTCTATCTAGACCTTTCAATATTTAATCGATTTCAAAAAGATACCCTCTCATACTTTTAAATTCAAGCGAATACAGGCCCAGAGCCATCAAACATTGTTTTTATCTTAACCCTTTCATTCCTGGCATCATTTCTGCGTATCTCCTCTGGATCCTTTCCAATGTCAGAACATCTTTTTGGAGATAAGGGCCCCAAAACTGCTCACAATATTCCAAGTTTGGTCTGACCAATGACTTATAAAGCCTCAGCATTACATCCTTGCTTTGATATTATAGTCCTCTTGAAATAAATGCTAACATTGCATTTGCCTTCCCTACCACCAACTCATGCTGCAAATTAACCTTAAGGGAATCCTGCACAAGGACTCCCAAGTCCTTTTGTACGTCTGATTTCTGAATTTTCTCCCATTTAGAAAATAGTCTAGGCCTTTTGTTCCTTCTACCAATGTGTTTGTCCATACTCTTCCCTACACTGTATTCCATCTGCCACTTCTTGCACCATTCCCCCAATCTGTCTAAGTCCTTCTACAGACTCCTTGCTTCTTCAACACTACCTGCCCCTCCACCTTTCTTCATTTCATCCACAAACTTGTCCACAAAGCCTACTTCATCATCCACATGACTGAAACATAAGACGAAAAGAATTGGTCCCAACACCAGTCTCTGTGGAACACCACTAGTCACCAGCAGCCAACCAGAAAAGGACCCCTCTATTCCCACATTTTGCCTCCTTCCAGTCAGCCAATCTTCTATCCATGCTTGTGTCTTCTCTGTAATACCATGGACTCCTATCTTGTTAAGCAGCCTCAAGTGCGGCACCTTGTCAAAGGCCTTCAGAAAGTCCAAGTCTACAACATTCACTGACTCTCCTTTGTCTATCCAGATTGTTATTTCCTCAAAAAATTCCAACAGATTTGTCAGGCAAGAGTTCCCCTTAAGGAAACCATGCTGACTTTGTTCTACTTTATCACATGCCTCTAATTATTCCAAAACATCATTCTTAGTAATGGACTCCAACATCTTCCCAACCACTGAAATCTAGATAATTGTCCTATAATTTCCTGTCTTCTGCCTTCCTCACTGCTGAAAAAGTGGAATGACATTTGCAATTTTCCAGTCCTCCAGAACTATTCCAAAATCGAGTGATTCCTGAATGATCATTACTAATGAACATAGAAGACTTCAACATAGGAACAAGCCTTTGGACACACAATGTTGAATCAGAATCAGAATCAGGTTTATTATCACCAGCATGTGACGTGAAATTTGTTAACTTAGCAGCAGCAGTTCAATGCAATACATAATACAGAAGAGAGTAAATAAATAAATAAATAAATAACATTATATGTATATTCCCTCACGCTGGGGCTATACGGTGTTGAGTCGCATCCCCTGGGCGGTGGATGGGGGATCCCTCGTGTGAGGGGTGCACCGGATAATATGGAAGAAGGTGCCGCGAACCGACATAGCCTAGGAGAAGGAACTCCAATTCCAAACCCGAGTAGATAGGACTCGTTAGCCTTGGATGGCAGCCTATCTAGGAGAGGGTAAACTCTGATTTCAAACCCGGGCAGGTGGAGCTCGTTAGCATGGAAATGCCAACGCCTAGGGGAAGGTGACCCCGACAGAAAACCCCTGGCCCTCCAGGTTGGGAGTTGTGCAATGGGCTAACAACCCGTTCACATAAAACAAGCAATTGTTACAGAAGCCGTCAACAGATTGTCCACAACTAACCCAGATCTCAGGAAAAGCAGGGCCCCATTCAAGAGGCTGATGACGCGCTGCAACCAAACCCGTCAGGAAGCTGCAGGGCTGACAACCCTCCTTCACCCGAGGAAAACCATAATGGAGGCTCCAAAGCTGCTCTCACAGAAGAAATCTATCCTAATCGGAACATGGAATGTGAGATCGCTTTGGGAGACAGGTAGATGCGCACAGGCAATGAAGGAAATGAACCGATACCACCTCACACTCCTGGGCATGTGCGAAGCAAGGTGGAATACTTTTGGTGAGACCAAACTGCAGACGGGAGAAACTCTGCTCTATTCCGGCAAAGTAAAAGAGGAAGACCTGCATGAGGCTGGTGTGGCCCTGATGTTGTCCAAAGAAGCAGCCAGAAGTTTGATAGAATGGGAACCAGTGTCCGACCATATCATCACAGCCAGGTTCGAGTCCAGATTCCAGAAGGTATCCATTATAATGTGCTATGCCCCAACAAACAACGCAGAGGAAGAAGAAAAAGATCTCTTCTACACCCAGCTTCAAGCAGTAGTTGGAAAGGTACCTAAGCAAGATATGTTGATCGTCATGGGAGATCTGAATGCCAAAGTAGGCAGCGATAACACTGGCAGGGAGAGAGAGAGAGATGGGCCAGAATGGTTTGGGGAATATGAATGAAAATGGAGAACTCCTTACCGACTTCTGTGCCTTCAATTAACTGACCATTGCAGGTACCCTCTTTCCCCACCGACACTGCCACAAGATAACCTGGGTCTCACCTGACCATCAAACAGAGAACCAGATTGATCACGTCATAGTCCGCCAGCGCTGGAGAGGTTCATTGCAAGATGTGAGAGCCAAAAGAGGAGCAGACATTGGATCTGACCACCATTTGGTTGTTGCAAAGCTGAAGATGAAGCTGTCAGCCAAGAAGAAGCAACAGAACACGCAAATAAAGTTTGATGTTAGAAAACTACAGACAGAAGAGAACAAGAAAGATTTCCACATCGCCTTGCAAAACCGCTTTGGGGCTTTTCAAATAGAGGAACAAAATGAGAGAACAGCGGAACAGGCCTGGATTACCTTCAAGCAGGCCACCATAGGAGCCTGCGAAGAAGTACTGGGAAGACCACCAGTCAACAGTAAACCTTGGATCAGGGACGAGACATGGCAGAAGGTGGAGGAGAGGAAAAAGCTCAAACAGGAGTTGAATCAGGCCAGAACCCGGCAACAGAAACAAATCACTGCCAACAGGTACAGCATGATGGCCAAGGAGGTGAAGAAACAGCTCAGAAAGGACAAAAGGTCATACTTCAATGAGATAACAGAGCAAGCAGAAACAGCGGACAGTAAAGGGGACCTCAAGGCACTCTACACGACAACTAAACTTTTGAGAGGGAAGAAAAGCAATTTCAACAGACCTGTTAGAGACAAGACAGGCCATCTGCTCACTTCAGTTGAAGATCAGCTGGCGAGATGGAAGGAATACTTCCAGGAAGTATTGAATAGACCACCACCACAGAACCCACCTGACCTGGAGCCTGGAGACACACTCAACATCAATATAGGTGAAATCACCAAGCAAGAAATTCGAAAAGCCCTGAAAAGCCTAAAGAACGGCAAGGCTGCTGGAGAAGACAACATTCCTGCAGAAGCATTGAAAGAGGGTGGAGAGGTTATGGTGGACCATTTGCATATACTGTTGAATTTGATATGGAGAACAGGAGAGATCCCATCAGATTGGAAGAGGGCCTCCTTGTGAAGCTGCCAAAATCTGGAGATCTTTCACTGTGTGGCAAGTGGAGGGGGATCACCTTGTTGTCCATTCCTAGCAAAGTTCTCACCAGGGTCATCTTGGAGCAGATGAAAGATGCCATTGACCAGAGACTTAGAGATAAGCAGGCAGGGTTCAGGAAAGAGAGATCATGCATTGACCAGATAGCTACACTTAGAGTCATTGTGGAGCAGACAATAGAATGGCAAACTCCACTATATGTATGTTCTATTGATTTTGAGAAGGCATTTGACAGCCTGGACAGAAAGTCAATGTGGAGTATCTTATGACACTATGGTGTACCAGAAGAGATGGTGAATATCATCAAGCAGCCTTATGATGGCTTCTCATGCAGGGTCATCCATGATGGGAGACTGTCCGAAGAGTTCCTGGTCACTACTGGAGCCAGACAGGGATGCCTGATGTCGCCTCTACTTTTTCTTGTGGTACTCGACTGGGCTACAAGAACAGCCTATGCTGGCTCAGAGAGAGGCATCCAGTGGACGTTAACAGGGAAATTGGAAGACCTGGCATTTGCAGATCATCTTGCTCTTCTCTCACACCGGCTTCAAGCTATGCAGAAGAAAGTAGATTCCTTGGAAGAGACCTCACAGCGGGTAGGCCTTAAGATCAGTCAGGAGAAGACCAAAGTTCTATGCATTAATAACAAACAAGAGGTGCCATTACAGATTGAAGGACAAATAGTTGAAGATGTAGACAAATTCACCTACCTCGGAAGCAAAATCAGTAAATCAGGAGGTACAGATGAGGACATCAGAGCAAGGATCGGAAAAGCCCAACACGCCTTCACAAACCTGCGACCTGTTTGGAGATCTATGGCCATCTCTGTCAAAACTAAGCTCCGTATTTTCAGCTCCAATGTGAAAGCCATCCTGTAATATGGATCCGAAACATGGAAAATCACCAACACCAACTGCAACAAGATCCAGACCTTTCTCAACAAATGCCTCCGGCAGATCCTCCACCTCAAGTGGTACGACAGAGTGTCAAACCTAGACCTATGGAAGAGAGCAAACCAAGTGCCCATTGTATTCCAGATAAGGAGGAGGAAGTGGAGATGGGTCGACCACACCTTGAGGAAGAGCCAGTCGAATGTCGCTCGACAATCACTCAAATGAAATCCAGAAGGGAAGAGAAGAAGAGGTCGCCCAAAGCAAACCTGGAGGCATAGGCTTTTGGATGAACTGAAAGCTGCCGGCCAAACTTGGGAGACTGCAAAAACATCTGGTAGAGATCGCAGGAAGTGGAGGACTTTTGTTGAGACCCTATGCACCATAAGGAGAGAAAAGGGTTAAAGATATGTATATTCAATATATTTTTAAAAAAATCAGAAATACTGTATATTAAAAAGTGAGGTAGTGTTCAAGGGTTCAATGCCCATTTAGGTATTGGATGGCACAGGGGAAGAAGCTGTTCCTGAATCACTGAGTGTGTGCTTTCAGGCTTCTGTATCTCCTTCCTGATGGTAACAATGAGAAAAGGGCATGCTCTGGGTGCTGGAGGTCCTTAAAGGATACTGCCTTTCTGAGACACCACTCCCTGAAGATGTCCTGGGTACTTTGTGGGCTAGTACCCAAGATGGAGCTGACTAGATTTACAACCCTCTGTAGCTTCTTTCGGTTCTGTTCAGTAGCCACCCTCATACTAGACAGTGATGTACCCTGTCAGAATGCTCTCCATGGAACAACTATAGAAGTTTTTGAGTGTATCTGTTGACATGCCAAATCTCTTCAAACTCCTAATGAAGTATAGTCACTGTCTCGCTTTCTTCATAATTACATCAATATGTTGGGACCAGGTTAGATCCTCAGAGATCTTGACACCCAGGAACTTGAAACTGTTCACTCTCTCCACTTCTGATCCCTCTATGAGGATTGGTGTGTGCTTCTTCGTCTTACTCTTCATGAAACCTACTATCAGTTGTTTCATCTTACTAATGTTGAGTGCCAGGTTGTTGCTGTGACACCACTCCACTCGTTGGCATATCTCACTCCTGTACATCCTCTCGCCACCATCTGAGATTCTACCAACAACGGTTGTATCATCAGCAAGTTTATAGATGGTATTTGAGCTATGCTTAGCCACACAGTCATGGGTATAGAGAGAGTAGAGCAGTGGGCTAAGCACACACCCCTGAGGTGCACCAGTGATGATCGTCAACGAGGAAAATATGTTATCACTAATCTGCACAGATCATGGTCGTCTGGTTAGGAAGTCAAGGATCCAATTGCAGAGGGAGGTACAGAGGCCCAGGTTCTGCAACTTCTCAATCAGGATTGTGAGAATGATGGTATTAAATGCTGAGCTATAGTCGATGAACAGCATCCTGACGTAGGTGTTTGTGTTGTCCAGGTGGTCTAAAGCTGTGTGGAGAGCCATTGAGATTGCATCTGCCATTGACCTATTGTGACAATAGGCAAATTGCAATGGGTCCAGGTCTTTGCTGAGGCAGGAGTTCAGTCTAGTCCTGACCAACCTCTCAAAGCATTTCATCACTGTCGATGTGAGTGCTGCTGCGTGATAGTCATTTAGGCAGCTCACATTATTCTTCTTAGGCACTCATATAATTGTTGCCTTTTTGAAGCAAGTGGGAACTTCTGCCCATAGCAGTGAGATGTTGAAAATGTCCTTGAATACTCTCACTAGTTGGTTGGCACAGGTTCTCTGAGCATTACCAGGCAGTCCACCTGGACCTTCCGCCTTACGAGGGTTCACTCTCTTTAAAGACAATCCAACATCGGCCACTGAGACAGAGATCACAGAGTCATCAGGTGCAGCAGGGATCTTCACAGCTGTAGTTGTGTTCTCTCTTGCAAAGCGGACAAAGCATAGAGTTCATCTGGTAGTGAAGCATCGCTGCCATTCATGCTATTGGGTTTCGCTTTGTAGGAAGTAATGTCCTGCAAACCCTGCCAGAGTTACCGTGCGTCCAATGTCACCTCCAACCTCATTCGAAATTGTCTCTACTCCCTTGAAGTAGCCCTCTGCAAATCATACCTGGTTTTCTGGTACAGGCCTGGGTCACTAGACTTGATTGTCACAGATCTAGCCTTCAGCAGATGACGTACCTCCTGGTTCATCCACGGCATTTGGTTTGGGAATGTACAGTAAGTCTTTGTAGGCACACACTCATCCACACAGATTTTAGTGAGTTCAGTAACAACTACAACATACTCATCCAGGGTCGAAGATGAATGCCTCCTCAATCTCTTCAGCTACCTCTTTCAGAACCCTGTGGTGTAATCCATCTGTTCCAGGTGACTTACCTACCTTCAGATCTTTCAGCTTCCCAAACACCTTCTCCTTATTAATGGCAACTGCATTCACTTCTGCCCCCTGAAACTCTTGAATTTCTGGCATGCTCCTTGTATCTTGCACAGTGAAAACTGACACAAAACACATATTAAGTTCATCATTCATTTCTTGGTCCCCCATTACTACATCTCCAGTGTAATTTGGCAATAGTCCAATATCCACTCTCCCCTCTCCTTTACTCTTTATATATCTGAAAAAAACTTCTGGTATCCGCTTTTATATTGTGGGCTAACATACCTTCATCTTTCATATTTTCTCTCTTATTGCTTTTTTAGTTGTTTTCTGTTGGTTTTTAAAAGCTTCCTTTTCTTTCCTAACATTTGCTCTATTATATGGCCTCTCCTTTGCTTTTATGCTGTCTTTGACTTCCCTTATCAGCCACAGTTGAATCGTCTTCCCTTCAAAATACTTCTTCATCTTTGGTGTGCATCTATCCTGCGCCTTCTGATTTGCCCCTAGAAACTCAAGCTATTGCTGTTCTGCCGTCATCCCTGCCAGAGTCCCCTTCTAGTCAACTTTGGCCATCTCCTCTCTCATGCCTCTGTAAGTCCTTTTACTCCACTGATATATCTGGCTTTAGCTTCTCCCTCTCAAAAGGCATATTTTGATCACACTCTCCTAAGGGTTCCTTTACCTTAAGCCCCCTAATTAAATATGGTTCATTACACAACACCCAATTCAGAAGTGCCTTTCTCCTAATGGGCTCAACCACAAACAGCACTGAATAGGCATTCTAGAAATTCCATCTCTTTGGATCCAACAGCAACCTGATTTTCCCTATGTACCTGTATACTGAAATCCCCTTTGTGTAATATAACATTGCCCTTTTTACATGCCTTTTCTATCTCCCATTTTAAATTATACACCACATCCTGGCTACTGTTTGGAGGCCTGTGTATGACTTCCACCAGGGTCTTTTCACCCTTGCCATTTCTTAACTCCCCCCACAACGATGTTATATCTTTCAATCCAATGTTACTTCTTTCTATGGATCTGATTTTATTTTTTACCAACAGAACCACTCCACCCCTTCTGCCTACCAGCCTGTCCATTTGATACAAGTGTATCTTTGAATGGTCAGCTCCCAGCCATGGGCTTCATTCTGCTATGACTCAGTGATACCCACAACATCATACCTCCCAATCTCTAACTGCATGACCAGATCATCTACCTTACTCCATGTACTACATGCATTCAAATTTAATTCCTTCAGTCCTGTATTCATCATCTATTTTGATTTTGCTCCCATGTTACAATTCAACTCATCCAACTGACAGCAATTTATCCCTATCATCTGCCTGTCCTTCCTCACAGCTACACACCAGAGATTACTATCCTGGAGGTCCCGCTTTTCAGCTTCCTACCTAAAGCCTTATATTCTCTCTTCAGGACCTTCACCCTTTTTCTACGTATGTCATTGGTACCAATATGTACCATGACTCCAGGCTGCTCATGCTCCCCCTTTAGAATGCTGTGGATCCAATCTGAGCCATCTTTGACCCTGGCACCCAAGAGGCAACAGACCATCCAGGTGTTACTTTCACATCCACAGAATATACTGTCTGCTGCTCTAGCTATTGAATCCCCATCCTTCTGCATTCCTCTTCCTTCCTCTCCCCTTCTGAGCCAGACTCAGTGTAGGAGACCTGGTCACTGTGGCTTTCATCTGCCAAGTCATAGTGATATATCCAAAGTGATATATCGTTTATTGAGGAGAATGGCCACAGGATATTCTACACTGACTGCCTATATCCTTTCTACCTCCTGACTGTCACCCAGTTACCTGTACAAATACCTCCCATCAACCAATCCCTCAGCCAGAGTTCATCCAGTTCCAACGCCAATTCCTTAACACACTCTGTTAGAAGCTGCAGTAAAAGGTGCATTCCACTATCCTACCTGGCATTCCCACTGCTCCAACCGTGCAATAAGAAAGAAAGAAAGAAAGTCAGAAAACTTAAACAAAACAAAATCTACCTGAAGCCTTTGCCTCTCCTCGCCGAAGCCTCTTTGAGCTGAAGCCTCTCTGGCACCGGCCTACACACCATCAATGACATATCAAAAACTCCATCTCATGTCACTCTGAATGCTCGCCAATATGTTTTGTGACAGAACGCTCTATGCACAAGTCATTCACTTGCCCTCACACCAAGAAACCAAGGACACTAATGTCAGAATGCTGCTTTCTAGATTTCACTTCTGCATTCAATACCTTTGTCCCACAGACCTTGGTGAACAAACTCCTAATCCTCGGTCTAAATATAACAACTGGGTATTAGACTTCCTAACCAACAGAACTCAGATAGTCAGGACGCACTACTGCTCCTCCTTCCCCATCATCATCAACACAGGTGCCCCCATGGGCTGTGGGCTGAGCCCACTGCTGTACACTCTGCTCACGCATGACTGCTCTGCCAAACACCCGAGTAACCACTTTGTCAAGTTTGCTGATGACACAACAGCGCTGGGGCTCATCACCAACAACAATGAGGTGGCCTACAGAGAGGCGGTGGAAGAGCTCGAGGCCTGGTGTCAGGAAAATAACCTCTTCCTCAACGTCAACAAGACAAGGGATATGGTTATCCAGCTCGGGAGAATTTGCACCACTCACAGCCTCTTTACAATGGAGACAGCAGTGGAAGCTGCAAACGCCTGGAGGTGCACACCTCACCTAACCTCTTATGATCCAAGAACACGTCCTACAGAATCAGAAAACTCACCAATGCCTTTACTATGTGGAGGCTGAAGAGAGCTGGACTATGTAGGTCCATACTCACATCCTTCTACAGATGCACAGTAGAGAGCATCTTAACATGCTGTGTCACTGTACGATATGAAAACTGCACTTTGATGAACAGAAAGGCTCTACAACGGGTAGTCAAAACTGCCCCAATGCATCATCAGCACCAACCTACCTACTATCAATGACGTACATCCAGAAAGGTGCTGGCTCCCACCCACCCTGCTCATGGACTTGTTTGTCCCACTCCCATCAGGGAGGAGGCTACGTAGCATCCACGTCAGGACCAACAGGCTCAAAAACCCTTACTTTCCCTAAGCAGTAAGGCTGATCAATACTTCCAACCACTAACTCACTCCAACACCACTACTTTATAATTTCCTATCAGAGTCATCTTTTGTGCAGACACGCCTGAGACTAGCATCACTTTATGGACATAAAATCATTGTATGTACTGCATATAAGCTTATCTTACATATTTATGTTTGTTATGTTTTTTATTATTACTTATCTTATTGTGGGCATTTTTGTGCTGCATCCGATCCAGAATAAGTTATTTAGTCCTCCTTTACACTTGTGCACAGGAAATGACATTGAACAATTTTGAATCTTGATCTCTTAATGCCTCTAAAAATCTGTCAGTCTTAATTTTGTAAATTTTTGGATGCGAGTTGAGAATTCCAGGTTTCTGTTTCCTTTCATGTGGAGAAATACTTTTGGACATCATCCATGCATAGTCTAATTGTTTTCTTTTAAGATTATGCTACTCCTTTGGGACTCCACTTTGTTTTTTTAACTACTTTTTTGGTTTTGTCAAGTGTCACTTTGCCTCATCTGAAACCAATTATCACTCTGAAGGAGCTGTATTTACCAGCTCCACTCCATACATTGATGATGAAACGCACTCAACCCATTCAATTCTAAATGAGTACAGTATTTATTGAAGTCCCATTTTAGCTGATGGATCCCAAGGCATATTTGAATAAGCCTGGATAGTTTCTTATTGTGCTGATTAGTTCCTTTTCCGCCAATCAATATAATGGAAAGACGTAACTGTTCATATATCTCAGTGATTTTTGAGTGACCTCTCTGGGGTCCATATGGGCCAACACAGGAAAGCAATAGTCCTGAAATCCAAGACTACCACATTAAAAAAGAAGTGACACTGGAGCTTCACTCAATTAAATTGTATGATCTTTTTAAACCTAAAACATTTGAAAGGCTTGTTCTGGTATCATTGTACATGAAGTATGTGAAACACAAGCACATTAATAACACTGGTCACCAGGACAGTAAAGGCAGATTGTGGCTCATATGTCCAGAAATAGGCTAAACTTTAACATGCCATAACACCGTGGGAAAAACAAGGGCTCAGGAGAAACCTCCCTCTACACGGACAACATTATCGCCTTCTGCTCAGATCTAAGGTCAGTTTGCAGGTTGATCAGCATCTCCAACCAGTCTGAATTGGCATTAGGGGCCAGAGTTAACCATATGAAAAGCAGGGCCATGCTCTTCGGCAGCTGGCCTGACTGATCCACTTTCTCCTTCACCATCAGGTCTGATTAGGGTCTGGAAATCTGGTTCTGAGAAGCTAAGGCATGCAACAAGAGTTGGGTGGAGTGGATTAGAAAGGTAAAACAGAATTTGGGACTGATAGGTGCTCCCTATCAGTGAGAAGAATTTGATCATCAAGTGTGAGGTGCTTGCAAGGTTCTTAGAATGAAATGTTTCAGCCATGAGGAGAAACTGGATAGGATAGGTCTACAATCTTTAAAGCTGATATTGTACGTGGCCGATGCATGAAATACATGAAGGATATTGATGGAGTAGATAGTGAGAATTTTTTGTTGCAGTCAGTGATTATAATCAGAGGACATGTTAATTGGAGGTTAATAGGTTCTTGATTAGTCAGGGCATCAAAGATTATGGGAAGAAGGCAGGAGAATGCGATTGAGAGGGATAATCAAATCGTGGGACAGACTCAATGGTCAAATGTCCTAATTCTGCTCCTTTGCCTTAGAATCCTATGGTCTCTTTGAGAGAAACTTCAGGCAGAAGTTTCAAGGGGAAATGCACACGTTTGAAGATCCCAAAGGACCCTATAGGCAGCCAGGCTCCCATCATAACCATTCCAAGCAGCAATACAAAGCAGTCACAACAGATATATGTGACATTCTGCAGTGCTTGCATACCCAGGCTGTTTTGCCTGTGAATTCCAAGGTTACATGCATTTCTAGCTTCCCAGATTTAGGATCATTCCCAACAGCCATTTCATAGAAATCTGCCCACTGCAACATTATCAAGGGCACTAATGCCTCAATACTAAAGGAAAAGTGGATGCCTGTAGATTTGTCAGTGTTACCAGATTCCTCAAGGTTAACTTAGACTATGGACATTAGCATCCCCCATCCGAACATGGAGAACTGTAAATAACACCCTCAACATTAGTGCTGTTCTTGAACAGCATTAATACACAGGAATGTAAGAAACTGGAGAATGTAGTTGACTCAGCCCAATACATCACTGGGTCATCCATCATCAAATATCGCAACCACCTGGGACATGCCATTTTCTCACAGCTACTGTTAGGTCATTCTGGCTTAAGATGGCACTTGTGAACTTCAGTGACTCTTGGCTGGTGCCTAACGAAACAAGGATAGCAACTAAATACTTTGTTAACCACACTTTTTCTGGCAAACAATAATTGTAAGTAATAGTCTGTAACTTCCCTATGGACTTGGAGGCGTTTCGATGTGGCAAAACCGAGGCAAGGCAAGGCGGCAGGGCCATCGCCGAGAGCATGGAAGAGCGTGAAAGGTCAGGCTAAGGCCGATTCGAAGCCGCAGGGTCCAGGCCCTGGAACTTATTGACACGAGTGAACATGATATGTGGACGGAGATTTACAGGCCAAATTGAGGTGGCAATGTCCGGCATATCCAAGCGACAGAACCAGTTGTTCAGGCACACTTAAGTGCCGGGCCAGATTGAAAAAGTCAGTGTGTCGGGGCCTGAGGCGAGGTACAGGCCAGTTCAGAACACTGCTTCACGGCGTTTACTCGGCTCTGTGCTGAACAATGAGACTCTCTTTGCGGACTTCAGTTCAGAAACACTATTAGCTTGCGGTTACTGTTTGCATTATTTTTTTTATCCATTGCACGTTGGGTGTTTGACTATCTTCTTTCTTATGGGCTCTTTTATTCTTTAATTTTTATGAGCATGATGTGGCTTTTGTTCTCAGCACATTGGGTGTTAGTCTTTTTATATATATATTGTATCTATTTTTTGGATGTCTTTGTTTTGTGGCTGCATGTTAGGAGACAAATCTCAAGGTTGTATAATGTATACATACTTTGATAATAAATACACTTTGAACTTTGATTAAGCAGGAGGTACAGAAACCTGAAGTCCCACAACACCATGTTCAAGAATAGCTATTTCCCTTCAACCTTTCAGTTCTTGAACCAACCAGCACAACCCTAATCACCAGAGATTAGTCACACTATGACCACTTTAATCACTTTGTACTAAAATTGTCCAGTTTTTTGTTTTTCAACTTGTTTTTCCTTGTAAAATTTGTGTATAATTTGTGTTGTTTTCTGAATGCTGCTTATATGTTGTTATGTATCTGTGATGCTGCTGCAGACATGCATTTGTGCATATGAAAATAAACTTGACTTTAACATTGACTCTGATTTTGAATTTAAGAAAAAAAATCCCCATGCTTAATGCAAGGTATCAAGGACACTCACACCTCCTTCAATCTAAAGAAGTTTTACTGCGACAAGCCTTCATGGCTGCCTCATTCCCGCAAGCTCAATTTTGGTTGATAAAGACTATCCCCTCCAGATTCCTGTCCATTCTCCATCAACTCCAGCTGATCAAACACAACAGTGCCCGGGAAAGCCCAGCCCTACTTTGTACTATGCAGGCATGTGTGTGGCTGCAGAAGATGGCTGTGGATTTGAGGAGAAGTATCACAGTGTTCACTGTACTATAACTGGTGACCTCTTGCTGTAGCATCTGCTCCATCTTCACCAAGCCTCATCTACATGAGGAGCTGAGCATCTGCATCCAGCCTCTCCTGATTTTGTTCACGAAATGTCCGTCTGGTGCTCATTACCTTCTACCTGACATTGATTTCATCCACTGGACCTCTACGTCATGGTCTGCAATATAAGTAGCTCTCTCCAACTCCTCTCTTTCTCCCAACCATGGCAGCCACTAAATCTGATACACTGTAAGACCATAGGACCATTAGACACAGGAGCAGAATTAAAGTATTTTACCCTTGGAGTCTGCTCCACCATTCCATTCTGGCTGTTTTATTGTCTCTCTCAACCCCACTTGCCCCATAACCTCTGTTGTCCTTAATAATCAAGAATCTATCAGCCTTGGCTTTAATTACACCTGTCTACCTGCCTGAACCCCGGGGACCTGTCTGCCTGAACCCTGAACCCCGGGGACCTGTCTACCTGCCTGAACCCCGGGGACCTGTCTGCTTGAACCCTGAACCCCGGGGACCTGTCTACCTGCCTGAACCCCGGGGACCTGTCTCCCTGAACTCCAAACCCCGGGGACTGTCTGCCTGAACCCTGAATGCCGGGGACCTGTCTGCCTGAACCCTGAACCCTGAACCCCGGGGACCAGTCTACCTGAACCCTGAACCCCGGGGACCTGTCTGCCTGAACCCTGAACCCCGGGGACCTGTCTGCCTGCCTGAACTTCAAGGACCTGCATGCCTGAACCCTGAACCCCGGGAACCTATCTACCTGCCTGAAACCCGGGTCCTGACTGCCTGAACCCTGAACCCCGGGGACCTGTCTACCTGCCTGAACCCCGGGGGACCTGCCTGTCTGCCTGGACCGTGAACCCCGGGGACCTGTCTGCCTGAACCCGGGGACCTGTCTGCCTGAACTTCAAGGACCTGTCTGTCTGCCTGCACCTGGGGACCTCTCTATCTGCCTGAACCCCGGGGACCTGTCTACCTGAACACTGAAACCAGGGGACCTGTCTACCTGCCTGTCTGCCTGAACCCCGGGGACCTGTCTATCTGCCTGTCTGCCTGAACCCCTGGGACCTGTCTGCCTGCCTGAACGCTGAACCCCGGGGACCTGTCTACCTGCCTGAACTTCAAGGACCTGCTTGCCTGAACCCTGAACCCCGGGGACCTGACTACCTGCCTGAACCCCGGAGACCTGTCTGCCTGCCTGATCCTCAAGGACTTGTCTGCCTGACCCTGAACCCCGGGGACCTGTCTACCTGCCTGAACCCCGGGGGACCGTCAGTCTGCCTGAACCCTGAACACCGGGGACCTGTCTGCCTGCCTGAACCTCAAGGACCTGCCTGCCTGAACCCTGACCCCCAGGGACCTGTCTACCTGCCTGAACCCCGGGGACCTGCCTGCCTGAACCCTGAACCCCGGGGACCTGTCTACCTGAACCCTGAACCACGGGGACCTGCCTGCCTGAACCCTGAACCCCGGGGACCTGTCTGCCTGAACCCTGAACCACGGGGACCTGTCTACCTGCCTGAACCTCAAGGAGTTGTCTGCCTGAACCCTGAACTCCGGGGACCTGTCTACCTGCCTGAACCCCGGAGACCTGTCTGCCTGAACCCTGAACCCCGGGGACCTGTCTGCCTGAACCCCAGGGACCAGTATACCTGCCTGAACCCCGGGGACCTGTCTACCTGCCTGAACCCCGGGGACCTGTCTACCTGAACCCTGAACCCCGGTGACCTGTCTACCTGCCTGAACCCCGGGGACCTGCCTGCCTGTCTGCCTGAACCCCGGGGGCCTGTCTGCCTGAACCCCAGGGACCAGTATACCTGCCTGAACCACGGGGACCTGTCTGCCTGAACCCTGAACCACGGGGACCAGTCTACCTGCCTGAACCCCGGGGACATGTCTGCCTGAACCCTGAACCCCGGGGAACTGTCTACCTGCCTGAACCCCGGGGGACCTGTCAGTCTGCCTGAACCCTGAACCCCGGGGACCTGTCTGCCTGCCTGAAACTCAAGGACCTGCCTGCCTGAACCCTGAACCCTGGGGACCTGTCTACCTGCCTGAAACCCGGGGACCTGTCTGCCTGAACCCTGACCCCCGGGGACCTGTCTACCTGCCTGAACCCCGGGGACCTGCCTGCCTGTCTGCCTGAACCCCGGGGACCTGTCTGCCTGAACCCCAGGGACCAGTATACCTGCCTGAACCACGGGGACCTGTCTGCCTGAACCCTGAACCCCAGGGACCAGTCTACCTGCCTGAACCCCGGGGACATGTCTGCCTGAACCCTGAACCCCGGGGAACTGTCTACCTGCCTGAACCCCGGGGGACCTGTCAGTCTGCCTGAACCCTGAACCCCGGGGACCTGTCTGCCTGCCTGAAACTCAAGGACCTGCCTGCCTGAACCCTGAACCCTGGGGACCTGTCTACCTGCCTGAACCCCGGGGACCTGTCTGCCTGAACCCTGACCCCCGGGGACCTGTCTGCCTGCCTGAACTTCAAGGACCTGCCTGCCTGAACCCTGACACCCGGGGACCTGTCTACCTGCCTGAACCCCGGGGACCTGTCTGCCTGCCTGAACTTCAAGGACCTGCCTGCCTGAACCCTGAACCCCAGGGACCTGTCTGCCTGCCTGAACCCTGAACCCCGGGGACCTGTCTACCTGTCTGTCTGCCTGAACCCGGGGACCTGTCTGCCTGCCTGAACTTCAAGGACCTGCCTGTCTGCCTGAACCTGGGGACCTGTCTACCTGCCTGAACCTCAAGGACCTGCCTGCCTGAACCCTGAACCCTGGGGACCTGTCTACCTCCCTGAACCCCGGGGACCTGTCTGTCTGCCTCAACCCTGACCCCCGGGGACCTGTCTGCCTGCCTGAACTTCAAAGACCTGCCTGCCTGAACCCTGAACCCCGGGGACCTGCCTGCCTGAACCCTGAACCCCGGGGACCTGTCTACCTGCCTGAACCCCGGGGACCTGCCTGCCTGTCTGCCTGAACCCCGGGGACCTGTCTGCCTGAACCCCAGGGACCAGTATACGTGCCTGAACCACGGGGACCTGTCTGCCTGAACCCTGAACCCCGGGGACCAGTCTACCTGCCTGAACCCCGGGGACATGTCTGCCTGAACCCTGAACCCCGGGGAACTGTCTACCTGCCTGAACCCCGGGGGACCTGTCAGTCTGCCTGAACCCTGAACCCCGGGGACCTGTCTGCCTGCCTGAAACTCAAGGACCTGCCTGCCTGAACCCTGAACCCTGGGGACCTGTCTACCTGCCTGAACCCCGGGGACCTGTCTGCCTGAACCCTGACCCCCGGGGACCTGTCTGCCTGCCTGAACTTCAAGGACCTGCCTGCCTGAACCCTGACACCCGGGGACCTGTCTACCTGCCTGAACCCCGGGGACCTGTCTGCCTGCCTGAACTTCAAGGACCTGCCTGCCTGAACCCTGAACCCCAGGGACCTGTCTGCCTGCCTGAACCCTGAACCCCGGGGACCTGTCTACCTGTCTGTCTGCCTGAACCCGGGGACCTGTCTGCCTGCCTGAACTTCAAGGACCTGCCTGTCTGCCTGAACCTGGGGACCTGTCTACCTGCCTGAACCTCAAGGACCTGCCTGCCTGAACCCTGAACCCTGGGGACCTGTCTACCTCCCTGAACCCCGGGGACCTGTCTGTCTGCCTCACCCTGACCCCCGGGGACCTGTCTGCCTGCCTGAACTTCAAGGACCTGCCTGCCTGAACCCTGAACCCTGGGGACCTGCCTGCCTGAACCCTGAACCCCGGGGATCTGTCTACCTGCCTGAACACTGAACCCCGGGGACCTGTCTACCTGCCTGAACCCCGGGGACCTGTCTGTCTGCCTTACCCCGGGGACCTGTCTACCTGCCTGAACCCTGAACCCCGGGGACCTGTCTGTCTGCCTGCCTGAACCCCGTGGACCTGTCTGTCTGCCTGAACCACGGGGACCTGTCTGCCTGAACCCTGAACCCCGGGGACCTGTCTACCTGCCTGAACCTCGGGGACCTGTCTACCTGCCTGTCTGCCTGAACCCCTGGGACCTGTCTGCCTGCCTGAACGCTGAACCCCGGGGACCTGACTACCTGCCTGAACCCCGGGGACCTGTCTGCCTGCCTGATCCTCAAGGACTTGTCTGCCTGAAACCTGAACCCCGGGGACCTGTCTACCTGCCTGAACCCCGGGGACCTGTCTGCCTGCCTGAACTTCAAGGACCTGCCTGCCTGAACCCTGAACCCCAGGGACCTGTCTGCCTGCCTGAACCCTGAACCCCGGGGACCTGTCTACCTGCCTGTCTGCCTGAACCCGGGGACCTGTCTGCCTGAACTTCAAGGACCTGTCTGTCTGCCTGCACCTGGGGACCTCTCTATCTGCCTGAACCCCGAGGACCTGTCTACCTGAACACTGAAACCAGGGGACCTGTCTACCTGCCTGTCTGCCTGAACCCCGGGGACCTGTCTACCTGCCTGTCTGCCTGAACCCCTGGGACCTGTCTGCCTGCCTGAACGCTGAACCCCGGGGACCTGTCTACCTGCCTGAACTTCAAGGACCTGCTTGCCTGAACCCTGAACCCCGGGGACCTGACTACCTGCCTGAACCCCGGAGACCTGTCTGCCTGCCTGATCCTCAAGGACTTGTCTGCCTGACCCTGAACCCCGGGGACCTGTCTACCTGCCTGAACCCCGGGGGACCGTCAGTCTGCCTGAACCCTGAACACCGGGGACCTGTCTGCCTGCCTGAACCTCAAGGACCTGCCTGCCTGAACCCTGACCCCCAGGGACCTGTCTACCTGCCTGAACCACGGGGACCTGCCTGCCTGAACCCTGAACCCCGGGGACCTGTCTACCTGAACCCTGAACCCCGGGGACCTGCCTGCCTGAACCCTGAACCCCGGGGACCTGTCTGCCTGAACCCTGAACCACGGGGACCTGTCTACCTGCCTGAACCTCAAGGAGTTGTCTGCCTGAACCCTGAACTCCGGGGACCTGTCTACCTGCCTGAACCCCGGAGACCTGTCTGCCTGAACCCTGAACCCCGGGGACCTGTCTGCCTGAACCCCAGGGACCAGTATACCTGCCTGAACCCCGGGGACCTGTCTACCTGCCTGAACCCCGGGGACCTGTCTACCTGAACACTGAACCCCGGTGACCTGTCTACCTGCCTGAACCCCGGGGACCTGCCTGCCTGTCTGCCTGAACCCCGGGGACCTGTCTGCCTGAACCCCAGGGACCAGTATACCTGCCTGAACCACGGGGACCTGTCTGCCAGAACCCTGAACCCCGGGGACCAGTCTACCTGCCTGAACCCCGGGGACATGTCTGCCTGAACCCTGAACCCCGGCGAACTGTCTACCTGCCTGAACCCCGGGGGACCTGTCACTCTGCCTGAACCCTGAACCCCGGGGACCTGTCTGCCTGCCTGAAACTCAAGGACCTGCCTGCCTGAACCCTGAACCCTGGGGACCTGTCTACCTGCCTGAAACCCGGGGACCTGTCTGCCTGAACCCTGACCCCCGGGGACCTGTCTACCTGCCTGAACCCCGGGGACCTGCCTGCCTGTCTGCCTGAACCCCGGGGACCTGTCTGCCTGAACCCCAGGGACCAGTATACCTGCCTGAACCACGGGGACCTGTCTGCCTGAACCCTGAACCCCGGGGACCAGTCTACCTGCCTGAACCCCGGGGACATGTCTGCCTGAACCCTGAACCCCGGGGAACTGTCTACCTGCCTGAACCCTGGGGGACCTGTCAGTCTGCCTGAACCCTGAACCCCGGGGACCTGTCTGCCTGCCTGAAACTCAAGGACCTGCCTGCCTGAACCCTGAACCCTGGGGACCTGTCTACCTGCCTGAACCCCGGGGACCTGTCTGCCTGAACCCTGACCCCCGGGGACCTGTCTGCCTGCCTGAACTTCAAGGACCTGCCTGCCTGAACCCTGACACCCGGGGACCTGTCTACCTGCCTGAACCCCGGGGACCTGTCTGCCTGCCTGAACTTCAAGGACCTGCCTGCCTGAACCCTGAACCCCAGGGACCTGTCTGCCTGCCTGAACCCTGAACCCCGGGGACCTGTCTACCTGTCTGTCTGCCTGAACCCGGGGACCTGTCTGCCTGCCTGAACTTCAAGGACCTGCCTGTCTGCCTGAACCTGGGGACCTGTCTACCTGCCTGAACCTCAAGGACCTGCCTGTCTGAACCCTGCACCCTGGGGACCTGTCCACCTCCCTGAACCCCGGGGACCTGTCTGTCTGCCTCAACCCTGACCCCCGGGGACCTGTCTGCCTGCCTGAACTTCAAGGACCTGCCTGCCTGAACCCTGAACCCTGGGGACCTGCCTGCCTGAACCCTGAACCCCGGGGATCTGTCTACCTGCCTGAACACTGAACCCCGGGGACCTGTCTACCTGCCTGAACCCCGGGGACCTGTCTGTCTGCCTTACCCCGGGGACCTGTCTACCTGCCTGAACCCTGAACCCCGGGGACCTGTCTGTCTGCCTGCCTGAACCCCGTGGACCTCTCTGTCTGCCTGAACCACGGGGACCTGTCTGCCTGAACCCTGAACCCCGGGGACCTGTCTACCTGCCTGAACCTCAGGGACCTGTCTACCTGCCTGTCTGCCTGAACCCCTGGGACCTGTCTGCCTGCCTGAACGCTGAACCCCGGGGACCTGTCTACCTGCCTGAACCCCGGGGGACCAGTCTGCCTGCCTGAACTTCAAGGACCTGCTTGCCTGAACCCTGAACCCCGGGGACCTGACTACCTGCCTGAACCCCGGGGACCTGTCTGCCTGCCTGATCCTCAAGGACTTGTCTGCCTGAAACCTGAACCCCGGGGACCTGTCTACCTGCCTGAACCCCGCGGGACCGTCAGTATGCCTGAACCCTGAACACCGGGGACCTGTCTGCCTGCCTGAACATCAAGGACCTGCCTACCTGAACCCTGACCCCCAGGGACCTGTCTACCTGCCTGAACCCCGGGGACCTGCCTGCCTGAACCCTGAACCCCGGGGACCTGTCTACCTGAACCCTGAACCCCGGGCACCTGCCTGCCTGAACCCTGAACCCCGGGGACCTGTCTGCCTGAACCCTGAACCCCGGGGACCTGTCTACCTGCCTGAACCTCAAGGAGTTGTCTGCCTGAACCCTGAACTCTGGGGACCTGTCTACCTGCCTGAACCCCGGAGACCTGTCTCCCTGAACCCTGAACCCCGGGGACCTGTCTGCCTGAACCCCAGGGACCAGTATACCTGCCTGAAACCCGGGGACCTGTCTACCTGCCTGAACCCCGGGGACCTGTCTACCTGAACCCTGAACCCCGGTGACCTGTCTACCTGCCTGAACACCGGGGACCTGCCTGCCTGTCTGCCTGAACCCCGGGGACCTGTCTGCCTGAACCCCAGGGACCAGTATACCTGCCTGAACCACGGGGACCTGTCTGCCTGAACCCTGAACCCCGGGGAACTGTCTACCTGCCTGAACCCCGGGGGACCTGTCAGTCTGCCTGAACCCTGAACCCCGGGGACCTGTCTGCCTGCCTGAACCTCAAGGACCTGCCTGCCTGAACCCTGAACCCTGGGGACCTGTCTACCTGCCTGAACCCCGGGGACCTGTCTGCCTGAACCCTGACCCCCGGGGACCTGTCTGCCTGCCTGAACTTCAAGGACCTGCCTGCCTGAACCCTGACCCCCGGGGACCTGTCTACCTGCCTGAACCCCGGGGACCTGTCTGCCTGCCTGAACTTCAAGGACCTGCCTGCCTGAACCCTGAACCCCAGGGACCTGTCTGCCTGCCTGAACCCTGAACCCCGGGGACCTGTCTACCTGCCTGTCTGCCTGAACCCGGGGACCTGTCTGCCTGAACTTCAAGGACCTGTCTGTCTGCCTGCACCTGGGGACCTCTCTATCTGCCTGAACCCCGGGGACCTGTCTACCTGAACACTGAAACCAGGGGACCTGTCTACCTGCCTGTCTGCCTGAACCCCGGGGACCTGTCTACCTGCCTGTCTGCCTGAACCCCTGGGACCTGTCTGCCTGCCTGAACGCTGAACCCCGGGGACCTGTCTACCTGCCTGAACTTCAAGGACCTGCTTGCCTGAACCCTGAACCCCGGGGACCTGACTACCTGCCTGAACCCCGGAGACCTGTCTGCCTGCCTGATCCTCAAGGACTTGTCTGCCTGACCCTGAACCCCGGGGACCTGTCTACCTGCCTGAACCCCGGGGGACCGTCAGTCTGCCTGAACCCTGAACACCGGGGACCTGTCTGCCTGCCTGAACCTCAAGGACCTGCCTGCCTGAACCCTGACCCCCAGGGACCTGTCTACCTGCCTGAACCCCGGGGACCTGCCTGCCTGAACCCTGAACCCCGGGGACCTGTCTACCTGAACCCTGAACCCCGGGGACCTGCCTGCCTGAACCCTGAACCCCGGGGACCTGTCTGCCTGAACCCTGAACCACGGGGACCTGTCTACCTGCCTGAACCTCAAGGAGTTGTCTGCCTGAACCCTGAACTCCGGGGACCTGTCTACCTGCCTGAACCCCGGAGACCTGTCTGCCTGAACCCTGAACCCCGGGGACCTGTCTGCCTGAACCCCAGGGACCAGTATACCTGCCTGAACCCCGGGGACCTGTCTACCTGCCTGAACCCCGGGGACCTGTCTACCTGAACACTGAACCCCGGTGACCTGTCTACCTGCCTGAACCCCGGGGACCTGCCTGCCTGTCTGCCTGAACCCCGGGGACCTGTCTGCCTGAACCCCAGGGACCAGTATACCTGCCTGAACCACGGGGACCTGTCTGCCTGAACCCTGAACCCCGGGGACCAGTCTACCTGCCTGAACCCCGGGGACATGTCTGCCTGAACGCTGAACCCCGGGGAACTGTCTACCTGCCTGAACCCCGGGGGACCTGTCACTCTGCCTGAACCCTGAACCCCGGGGACCTGTCTGCCTGCCTGAAACTCAAGGACCTGCCTGCCTGAACCCTGAACCCTGGGGACCTGTCTACCTGCCTGAAACCCGGGGACCTGTCTGCCTGAACCCTGACCCCCGGGGACCTGTCTACCTGCCTGAACCCCGGGGACCTGCCTGCCTGTCTGCCTGAACCCCGGGGACCTGTCTGCCTGAACCCCAGGGACCAGAATACCTGCCTGAACCACGGGGACCTGTCTGCCTGAACCCTGAACCCCGGGGACCAGTCTACCTGCCTGAACCCCGGGGACATGTCTGCCTGAACCCTGAACCCCGGGGAACTGTCTACCTGCCTGAACCCCGGGGGACCTGTCAGTCTGCCTGAACCCTGAACCCCGGGGACCTGTCTGCCTGCCTGAAACTCAAGGACCTGCCTGCCTGAACCCTGAACCCTGGGGACCTGTCTACCTGCCTGAACCCCGGGGACCTGTCTGCCTGAACCCTGACCCCCGGGGACCTGTCTGCCTGCCTGAACTTCAAGGACCTGCCTGCCTGAACCCTGACACCCGGGGACCTGTCTACCTGCCTGAACCCCGGGGACCTGTCTGCCTGCCTGAACTTCAAGGACCTGCCTGCCTGAACCCTGAACCCCAGGGACCTGTCTGCCTGCCTGAACCCTGAACCCCGGGGACCTGTCTACCTGTCTGTCTGCCTGAACCCGGGGACCTGTCTGCCTGCCTGAACTTCAAGGACCTGCCTGTCTGCCTGAAACTGGGGACCTGTCTACCTGCCTGAACCTCAAGGACCTGCCTGCCTGAACCCTGAACCCTGGGGACCTGTCTACCTCCCTGAACCCCGGGGACCTGTCTGTCTGCCTCAACCCTGACCCCCGGGGACCTGTCTGCCTGCCTGAACTTCAAGGACCTGCCTGCCTGAACCCTGAACCCTGGGGACCTGCCTGCCTGAACCCTGAACCCCGGGGATCTGTCTACCTGCCTGAACACTGAAACCCGGGGACCTGTCTACCTGCCTGAACCCCGGGGACCTGTCTGTCTGCCTTACCCCGGGGACCTGTCTACCTGCCTGAACCCTGAACCCCGGGGACCTGTCTGTCTGCCTGCCTGAACCCCGTGGACCTGTCTGTCTGCCTGAACCACGGGGACCTGTCTGCCTGAACCCTGAACCCCGGGGACCTGTCTACCTGCCTGAACCTCGGGGACCTGTCTGTCTGCCTGAACCGCGGGGACCTGTCTGCCTGAACCCTGAACCCCGGGGACCTGTCAACCTGCCTGAACCCCGGGGACCTGTCTACCTGCCTGAACCCCAGGGACCTGTCTGCCTGAACCCCAGGGACCTGTATACCTGCCTGAACCACGGGGACCTGTCTGCCTGAACCCTGAACCCCGGGGACCTGTCTACCTGCCTGAACCCCGGGGACCTGCCTGCCTGTCTGCCTGAACCCCGGGGACCTGTCTGCCTGAACCCCAGGGACCTGTATACCTGCCTGAACCACGGGGACCTGTCTGCCTGAACCCTGAACCCCGGGGACCTGTCTACCTGCCTGAACACCGGCGACCTGTCTGCCTGAACCCTGAACCCCGGGGACCTGTCTACCTGCCTGTCTGCCTGAACCCGGGGACCTGTCTGCCTGCCTGAACTTCAAGGACCTGTCTGTCTGCCTGCACCTGGGGACCTATCTATCTGCCTGAACCCCGGGGACCTGTCTACCTGAACACTGAAACCAGGGGACCTGTCTACCTGCCTGTCTGCCTGAACCCCGGGGACCTGTCTACCTGCCTGTCTGCCTGAACCCCTGGGACCTGTCTGCCTGCCTGAACGCTGAACCCCGGGGACCTGTCTACCTGCCTGAACCCCGGGGGACCAGTCTGCCTGCCTGAACTTCAAGGACCTGCTTGCCTGAACGCTGAACCCCGGGGACCTGTCTACCTGCCTGAACCCCGGGGGACCAGTCTGCCTGCCTGAACTTCAAGGACCTGCTTGCCTGAACCCTGAACCCCGGGGACCTGACTACCTGCCTGAACCCCGGGGACCTGTCTGCCTGCCTGATCCTCAAGGACTTGTCTGCCTGAACCCTGAACCCCGGGGACCTGTCTACCTGCCTGAACCCCGGGGGACCGTCAGTATGCCTGAACCCTGAACACCGGGGACCTGTCTGCCTGCCTGAACCTCAAGGACCTGCCTACCTGAACCCTGACCCCCAGGGACCTGTCTACCTGCCTGAACCCCGGGGACCTGCCTGCCTGAACCCTGAACCCCGGGGACCTGTCTACCTGAACCCTGAACCCCGGGCACCTGCCTGCCTGAACCCTGAACCCCGGGGACCTGTCTGCCTGAACCCTGAACCCCGGGGACCTGTCTGTCTGCCTGAACCCCGGGGACCTGTCTCCCTGAACCCTGAACCCCGGGGACCTGTCTGCCTGAACCCCAGGGACCAGTATACCTGCCTGAAACCCGGGGACCTGTCTACCTGCCTGAACCCCGGGGACCTGTCTACCTGAACCCTGAACCCCGGTGACCTGTCTACCTGCCTGAACACCGGGGACCTGCCTGCCTGTCTGCCTGAACCCCGGGGACCTGTCTGCCTGAACCCCAGGGACCAGTATACCTGCCTGAACCACGGGGACCTGTCAGCCTGAACCCTGAACCCCGGGGACCTGTCTACCTGCCTGAACCCCGGGGACATGTCTGCCTGAACCCTGAACCCCGGGGAACTGTCTACCTGCCTGAACCCCGGGGGACCTGTCAGTCTGCCTGAACCCTGAACCCCGGGGACCTGTCTGCCTGCCTGAACCTCAAGGACCTGCCTGCCTGAACCCTGAACCCTGGGGACCTGTCTACCTGCCTGAACCCCGGGGACCTGTCTGCCTGAACCCTGACCCCCGGGGACCTGTCTGCCTGCCTGAACTTCAAGGACCTGCCTGCCTGAACCCTGACCCCCGGGGACCTGTCTACCTGCCTGAACCCCGGGGACCTGTCTGCCTGCCTGAACTTCAAGGACCTGCCTGCCTGAACCCTGAACCCCAGGGACCTGTCTGCCTGCCTGAACCCTGAACCCCGGGGACCTGTCTACCTGTCTGTCTGCCTGAACCCGGGGACCTGTCTGCCTGCCTGAACTTCAAGGACCTGCCTGTCTGCCTGAACCTGGGGACCTGTCTACCTGCCTGAACCTCAAGGACCTGCCAGCCTGAACCCTGAACCCTGGGGAACTGTCTACCTGCCTGAACCCCGGGGACCTGTCTGTCTGCCTCAACCCTGACCCCCGGGGACCTGTCTGCCTGCCTGAACTTCAAGGACCTGCCTGCCTGAACCCTGAACCCCGGGGACCTGCCTGCCTGAACCCTGAACCCCGGGGACCTGTCTACCTGCCTGAACCCTGAACCCCGGGGACCTGTCTACCTGCCTGAACCCCGGGGACCTGTCTGTCTGCCTGAACCCCGGGGACCTGTCTACCTGCCTGAACCCTGAACCCCGGGGACCTGTCTGTCTGCCTGCCTGAACCCCGTGGACCTGTCTGTCTGCCTGAACCGCAGGGACCTGTCTGCCTGAACCCTGAACCCCAGGGACCTGTCTACCTGCGTGAACCTCGGGGACCTGTCTGTCTGCCTGAACCGCGGGGACCTGTCTGCCTGAACCCTGAACCCCGGGGACCTGTCCACCTGCCTGAACCCCGGGGACATGTCTGCCTGAACCCCGGGGACCTGTCTACCTGCCTGAACCCCGGGGACATGTCTGCCTGAACCCCAGGGACCTGTATACCTGCCTGAACCACGGGGTCCTGTCTGCCTGAACCCTGAACCCCGGGGACCTGTCTACCTGCCTGAACCCCGGGGACCTGCCTGCCTGTCTGCCTGAACCACGGGGACCTGTCTGCCTGAACCCTGAACCCCAGGGACCTGTATACCTGCCTGAACCCCGGGGACCTGTCTACCTGCCTGAACCCCGGGGACCTGTCTACCTGCCTGTCTGCCTGAACCCGGGGACCTGTCTGCCTGCCTGAACTTCAAGGACCTGCCTGTCTGCCTGAACCTGGGGACCTGTCTGCCTGCCTGAACCTCAAGGACCTGCCTGCCTGAACCCTGACCCCCGGGGACCTGTCTACCTGCCTGAACCCTGAACCCCGGGGACCTGTCTGTCTGCCTGCCTGAACCCCGTGGACCTGTCTGTCTGCCTGAACCGCAGGGACCTGTCTGCCTGAACCCTGAACCCCGGGGACCTGTCTACCTGCGTGAACCTCGGGGACCTGTCTGTCTGCCTGAACCGCGGGGACCTGTCTGCCTGAACCCTGAACCCCGGGGACCTGTCAACCTGCCTGAACCCCGGGGACATGTCTGCCTGAACCCCGGGGACCTGTCTATCTGCCTGAACCCCGGGGACATGTCTGCCTGAACCCCAGGGACCTGTATACCTGCCTGAACCACGGGGTCCTGTCTGCCTGAACCCTGAACCCCGGGGACCTGTCTACCTGCCTGAACCCCGGGGACCTGCCTGCCTGTCTGCCTGAACCACGGGGACCTGTCTGCCTGAACCCTGAACCCCAGGGACCTGTATACCTGCCTGAACCCCGGGGACCTGTCTACCTGCCTGAACCCCGGGGACCTGTCTACCTGCCTGTCTGCCTGAACCCGGGGACCTGTCTGCCTGCCTGAACTTCAAGGACCTGCCTGTCTGCCTGAACCTGGGGACCTGTCTGCCTGCCTGAACCTCAAGGACCTGCCTGCCTGAACCCTGACCCCCGGGGACCTGTCTACCTGCTTGAACCCCGGGGACCTGTCTGCCTGCCTGAACCTCAAGGACCTGCCTCCCTGAACCCTGAACCCTGGGGACCTGTCTACCTGCCTGAACCCCGGGGACCTGTCTGCCTGCCGGAACCTCAAGGACCTGCCTGCCTGAACCCTGAACCCTGGGAACCTGTCTACCTGCCTGAACCCCGGGGATCTGTCTCCCTGAACCCTGACCCCCGGGGACCTGTGTGCCTGCCTGAACTTCAAGGACCTGCCTGCCTGAACCCTGACCCCCGGGGACCTGTCTACCTGCCTGAACCCCGGGGACCTGTCTGCCTGCCTGTACCCCGGGGACCTGTCTCCCTGAACCCTGACCCCCGGGGAACTGTCTGCCTGCCTGAACGTCAAGGACCTGCCTGCCTGAACCCTGAACCACGGGGACCAGTCTACCTGCCTGTCTGCCTGAACCTGGGGACCGTCAGTCTGCCTGAACCCTGAACACCGGGGACCTGTCTGCCTGCCTGAACCTCAAGGACCTGCCTGCCTGAACCCTGACCCCCAGGGACCTGTCTACCTGCCTGAACATCAAGGACCTGCCTGCCTGAACCCTGAACTCCGGGGACCTGTCTACCTGCCTGAACCCCGGAGACCTGTCTGCCTGAACCCTGAACCCCGGGGACCTGTCTACCTGCCTGAACCCCGGGGACCTGTCTGCCTGCCTGAACCTCAAGGACCTGCCTGCCTGAACCCTGAACCCTGGGGACCTGTCTACCTGTCTGAACCCCGGGGACCTGTCTGCCTGCCTGAACCTCAAGGACCTGCCTGCCTGAACCCTGAACCCTGGGGACCTGTCTACCTGCCTGAACCCCGGGGACCTGTCTCCCTGAACCCTGACCCCCGGGGACCTGTGTGCCTGCCTGAACTTCAAGGACCTGCCTGCCTGAACCCTGACCCCGGGGACCTGTCTACCTGCCTGAACCCCGGGGACCTGTCTGCCTGCCTGAACCCCGGGGACCTGTCTCCCTGAACCCTGACCCCCGGGGACCTGTCTGCATGCCTGAACTTCAAGGACCTGCCTGCCTGAACCCTGACCCCCGGGGACCTGTCTACCTGCCTGAACCCCGGGGACCTGTCTGCCTGCCTGAACTTCAAGGACCTGCCTGCCTGAACCCTGAACCCCGGGGACCAGTCTACCTGCCTGTCTGCCTGAACCTGGGGACCGTCAGTCTGCCTGAACCCTGAACACCGGGGACCTGTCTGCCTGCCTGAACCTCAAGGACCTGCCTGCCTGAACCCTGACCCCCAGGGACCTGTCTACCTGCCGGAACCCCGGGCACCTGCCTGCCTGAACCCTGAACCCCGGGGACCTGTTTACCTGAACCCTGAACCCCGGGGACCTGCCTGCCTGAACCCTGAACCCCGGGGACATGTCTGCCTGAACCCTGAACCCCGGGGACCTGTCTACCTGCCTGAACCTCAAGGACCTGCCTGCCTGAACCCTGAACTCCGGGGACCTGTCTACCTGCCTGAACCCCAGGGACATGTCTGCCTGAACCCCGGGGACCTGTCTACCTGCCTGAACCCCAGGGACCTGTCTGCCTGAACCCCAGGGACCTGTATACCTGCCTGAACCACGGGGACCTGTCTGCCTGAACCCTGAACCCCGGGGACCTGTCTACCTGCCTGAACCCCGGGGACCTGCCTGCCTGTCTGCCTGAACCCCGGGGACCTGTCTGCCTGAACCCCAGGGACCTGTATACCTGCCTGAACCACGGGGACCTGTCTGACTGAACCCTGAACCCCGGGGACCTGTCTACCTGCCTGAACCCCGGGGACCTGTCTGCCTGCCTGAACCTCAAGGACCTGCCTGCCTGAACCCTGAACCCTGGGGACCTGTCTACCTGCCTGAACCCCGGGGACCTGTCTGCCTGCCTGAACCCCGGGGACCTGTCTCCCCGAACCCTGACCCCCGGGGACCTGTGTGCCTGCCTGAACTTCAAGGACCTGCCTGCCTGAACCCTGACCCCCGGGGACCTGTCTACCTGCCTGAACCCCGGGGACCTGTCTGCCTGCCTGAACCCCGGGGACCTGTCTCCCTGAACCCTGACCCCCGGGGACCTGTCTGCCTGCCTGAACGTCAAGGACCTGCCTGCCTGAACCCTGACCCCCGGGGACCTGTCTACCTGCCTGAACCCCGGGGACCTGTCTGCCTGCCTGAACTTCAAGGACCTGCCTGCCTGAACCCTGAACCCCGGGGACCAGTCTACCTGCCTGTCTGCCTGAACCTGGGGACCGTCAGTCTGCCTGAACCCTGAACACCGGGGACCTGTCTGCCTGCCTGAACCTCAAGGACCTGCCTGCCTGAACCCTGACCCCCAGGGACCTGTCTACCTGCCTGAACCCCGGGGACCTGCCTGCCTGAACCCTGAACCCCGGGGACCTGTCTAGCTGAACCCTGAACCCCGGGGACCTGCCTGCCTGAACACTGAACCCCGGGGACCTGTCTGCCTGCCTGAACTTCAAGGACCTGCCTGCCTGAACCCTAACCCCCGGGGACCTGTCTACCTGCCTGAACCCCGGGGACCTGTCTGCCTGCCTGAACTTCAAGGACCTGCCTGCCTGAACCCTGAACCCCGGGGACCAGTCTACCTGCCTGTCTGCCTGAACCTGGGGACCGTCAGTCTGCCTGAACCCTGAACACCGGGGACCTGTCTGCCTGCCTGAACCTCAAGGACCTGCCTGCCTGAACCCTGACCCCCAGGGACCTGTCTACCTGCCTGAACCCCGGGGACCTGCCTGCCTGAACCCTGAACCCCGGGGACCTGTCTAGCTGAACCCTGAACCCTGGGGACACTGTCTACCTGCCTGAACCCCGGGGACCTGTCTCCCTGAATCCTGACCCCCGGGGACCTGTGTGCCTGCCTGAACTTCAAGGACCTGCCTGCCTGAACCCTGACCCCCGGGGACCTGTCTACCTGCCTGAACCCCGGGGACCTGTCTGCCTGCCTGAACCCCGGGGACCTGTCTCCCTGAACCCTGACCCCCGGGGACCTGTCTGCCTGCCTGAACTTCAAGGACCTGCCTGCCTGAACCCTGACCCCCGGGGACCTGTCTACCTGCCTGAACCCCGGGGACCTGTCTGCCTGCCTGAACTTCAAGGACCTGCCTGCCTGAACCCTGAACCCCGGGGACCAGTCTACCTGCCTGTCTGCCTGAACCTGGGGACCGTCAGTCTGCCTGAACCCTGAACACCGGGGACCTGTCTGCCTGCCTGAACCTCAAGGACCTGCCTGCCTGAACCCTGACCCCCAGGGACCTGTCTACCTGCCGGAACCCCGGGGACCTGCCTGCCTGAACCCTGAACCCCGGGGACCTGTCTACCTGAACCCTGAACCCCGGGGACCTGCCTGCCTGAACCCTGAACCCCGGGGACCTGTCTGCCTGAACCCTGAACCCCGGGGACCTGTCTACCTGCCTGAACCTCAAGGACCTGCCTGCCTGAACCCTGAACTCCGGGGACCTGTCTACCTGCCTGAACCCCGGAGACCTGTCTGCCTGAATCCTGAACCCCGGGGACCTGTCTGCCTGCCCGAACCTTGGGGACCTGTCTGTCTGCCTGAACAGCGGGGACCTGTCTGCCTGAACCCTGAACCCCTGGGACCTGTCTGTCTGCCTGAACCCCGGGGACCTGTCTACCTGAACCCTGAACCCCGGGGACCTGCCTGTCTGCCTGAACCCCGGGGACCTGTCTGCCTGAACCCCGGGGACCTGTCTACCTGCCTGAACCACGGGGACCTGTCTACCTGCCTGAACCCTGAACCCCGGGGACCTGTCTACCTGAACCCTGAACCCCAGGGACCTGTATACCTGCCTGAACCCCGGGGACCTGTCTACCTGAACCCCGGGGACCTGTCTACCTGCCTGAACCCCGGGGACATGTCTGCCTGAACCCCAGGGACCTGTATACCTGCCTGAACCACGGGGTCCTGTCTGCCTGAACCCTGAACCCCGGGGACCTGTCTACCTGCCTGAACCCCGGGGACCTGCCTGCCTGTCTGCCTGAACCACGGGGACCTGTCTGCCTGAACCCTGAACCCCAGGGACCTGTATATCTGCCTGAACCCCGGGGTCCTGTCAACCTGCCTGAACCCCGGGGACCTGTCTACCTGCCTGTCTGCCTGAACCCGGGGACCTGTCTACCTGCCTGAACTTCAAGGACCTGCCTGTCTGCCTGAACCTGGGGACCTGTCTACCTGCCTGAACCTCAAGGACCTGCCTGCCTGAACCCTGAACTCCGGGGACCTGTCTACCTGCCTGAACCCCGGAGACCTGTCTGGCTGAACCCTGAACCCCGGGGACCTGTCTGCCTGCCTGAACCTTGGGGACCTGTCTGTCTGCCTGAACAGCGGGGACCTGTCTGCCTGAACCCTGAACCCCGGGGACCTGTCTGTCTGCCTGAACCCCGGGGACCTGTCTACCTGAACCCTGAACCCCGGGGACCTGCCTGTCTGCCTGAACCCCGGGGACCTGTCTGCCTGAACCCCGGGGACCTGTCTACCTGCCTGAACCACGGGGACCTGTCTACCTGCCTGAACCCTGAACCCCGGGGACCTGTCTACCTGCCTGAACCCCGGGGACCTGTCTGTCTGCCTGAACCCCGGAGACCTGTCTACCTGCCTGAACCCTGAACCCCTGGGACCTGTCTGTCTGCCTGCCTGAACCCCGTGGACCTGTCTGTCTGCCTGAACCGCAGGGACCTGTCTGCCTGAACCCTGAACCCCGGGGACCTGTCTACCTGCGTGAACCTCGGGGACCTGTCTGTCTGCCTGAACCGCGGGGACCTGTCTGCCTGAACCCCGGGGACCTGTCTACCTGCCTGAACCCCGGGGACATGTCTGCCTGAACCCCAGGGACCTGTATACCTGCCTGAACCACGGGGTCCTGTCTGCCTGAACCCTGAACCCCGGGGACCTGTCTACCTGCCTGAACCCCGGGGACCTGCCTGCCTGTCTGCCTGAACCACGGGGACCTGTCTGCCTGAACCCTGAACCCCAGGGACCTGTATATCTGCCTGAACCCCGGGGTCCTGTCAACCTGCCTGAACCCCGGGGACCTGTCTACCTGCCTGTCTGCCTGAACCCGGGGACCTGTCTACCTGCCTGAACTTCAAGGACCTGCCTGTCTGCCTGAACCTGGGGACCTGTCTACCTGCCTGAACCTCAAGGACCTGCCTGCCTGAACCCTGAACTCCGGGGACCTGTCTACCTGCCTGAACCCCGGAGACCTGTCTGCCTGAACCCTGAACCCCGGGGACCTGTCTGCCTGCCTGAACCTTGGGGACCTGTCTGTCTGCCTGAACAGCGGGGACCTGTCTGCCTGAACCCTGAACCCCGGGGACCTGTCTGTCTGCCTGAACCCCGGGGACCTGTCTACCTGAACCCTGAACCCCGGGGACCTGCCTGTCTGCCTGAACCCCGGGGACCTGTCTGCCTGAACCCCGGGGACCTGTCTACCTGCCTGAACCACGGGGACCTGTCTACCTGCCTGAACCCTGAACCCCGGGGACCTGTCTACCTGCCTGAACCCCGGGGACCTGTCTGTCTGCCTGAACCCCGGGGACCTGTCTACCTGCCTGAACCCTGAACCCCGGGGACCTGTCTGTCTGCCTGCCTGAACCCCGTGGACCTGTCTGTCTGCCTGAACCGCAGGGACCTGTCTGCCTGAACCCTGAACCCCGGGGACCTGTCTACCTGCGTGAACCTCGGGGACCTGTCTGTCTGCCTGAACCGCGGGGACCTGTCTGCCTGAACCCCGGGGACCTGTCTACCTGCCTGAACCCCGGGGACATGTCTGCCTGAACCCCAGGGACCTGTATACCTGCCTGAACCACGGGGTCCTGTCTGCCTGAACCCTGAACCCCGGGGACCTGTCTACCTGCCTGAACCCCGGGGACCTGCCTGCCTGTCTGCCTGAACCACAGGGACCTGTCTGCCTGAACCCTGAACCCCAGGGACCTGTATACCTGCCTGAACCCCGGGGACCTGTCTACCTGAACCCCGGGGACCTGTCTACCTGCCTGAACCCCGGGGACATGTCTGCCTGAACCCCAGGGACCTGTATACCTGCCTGAACCACGGGGTCCTGTCTGCCTGAACCCTGAACCCCGGGGACCTGTCTACCTGCCTGAACCCCGGGGAACTGCCTGCCTGTCTGCCTGAACCACGGGGACCTGTCTGCCTGAACCCTGAACCCCAGGGACCTGTATATCTGCCTGAACCCCGGGGTCCTGTCAACCTGCCTGAACCCCGGGGACCTGTCTACCTGCCTGTCTGCCTGAACCCGGGGACCTGTCTACCTGCCTGAACCTCAAGGACCTGCCTGCCTGAACCCTGAACTCCGGGGACCTGTCTACCTGCCTGAACCCCGGAGACCTGTCTGCCTGAACCCTGAACCCCGGGGACCTGTCTGCCTACCTGAACCTTGGGGACCTGTCTGTCTGCCTGAACAGCGGGGACCTGTCTGCCTGAACCATGAACCCCGGGGACCTGTCTGTCTGCCTGAACCCCGGGGACCTGTCTACCTGAACCCTGAACCCCGGGGACCTGCCTGTCTGCCTGAACCCCGGGGACCTGTCTGCCTGAACCCCGGGGACCTGTCTACCTGCCTGAACCACGGGGACCTGTCTACCTGCCTGAACCCTGAACCCCGGGGACCTGTCTACCTGCCTGAACCCCGGGGACCTGTCTGTCTGCCTGAACCCCGGGGACCTGTCTACCTGCCTGAACCCTGAACCCCGGGGACCTGTCTGTCTGCCTGCCTGAACCCCGTGGACCTGTCTGTCTGCCTGAACCGCAGGGACCTGTCTGCCTGAACCCTGAACCCCGGGGACCTGTCTACCTGCGTGAACCTCGGGGACCTGTCTGTCTGCCTGAACCGCGGGGACCTGTCTGCCTGAACCCCGGGGACCTGTCTACCTGCCTGAACCCCGGGGACATGTCTGCCTGAACCCCAGGGACCTGTATACCTGCCTGAACCACGGGGTCCTGTCTGCCTGAACCCTGAACCCCGGGGAACTGTCTACCTGCCTGAACCCCGGGGACCTACCTGCCTGTCTGCCTGAACCATGGGGACCTGTCTGCCTGAACCCTGAACCCCAGGGACCTGTATACCTGCCTGATCCCCGGGGACCTGTCTACCTGAACCCCGGGGACCTGTCTACCTGCCTGAACCCCGGGGACATGTCTGCCTGAACCCCAGGGACCTGTATACCTGCCTGAACCACGGGGTCCTGTCTGCCTGAACCCTGAACCCCGGGGACCTGTCTACCTGCCTGAACCCCGGGGACCTGCCTGCCTGTCTGCCTGAACCACGGGGACCTGTCTGCCTGAACCCTGAACCCCAGGGACCTGTATATCTGCCTGAACCCCGGGGTCCTGTCAACCTGCCTGAACCCCGGGGACCTGTCTACCTGCCTGTCTGCCTGAACCCGGGGACCTGTCTACCTGCCTGAACTTCAAGGACCTGCCTGTCTGCCTGAACCTGGGGACCTGTCTACCTGCCTGAACCTCAAGGACCTGCCTGCCTGAACCCTGACCCCCGGGGACCTGTCTACCTGCTTGAACCCCGGGGACCTGTCTGCCTGCCTGAACCTCAAGGACCTGCCTGCCTGAACCCTGAACCCTGGGGACCTGTCTACCTGTCTGAACCCCGGGGACCTGTCTGCCTGCCTGAACCTCAAGGACCTGCCTGCCTGAACCCTGAACCCCGGGGACCTGTCTACCTGCCTGAACCCCGGGGACCTGTCTCCCTGAACCCTGACCCCCGGGGACCTGTGTGCCTGCCTGAACTTCAAGGACCTGCCTGCCTGAACCCTGACCCCGGGGACCTGTCTACCTGCCTGAACCCCGGGGACCTGTCTGCCTGCCTGAACCCCGGGGACCTGTCTCCCTGAACCCTGACCCCCGGGGACCTGTCTGCATGCCTGAACTTCAAGGACCTGCCTGCCTGAACCCTGACCACCGGGGACCTGTCTACCTGCCTGAACCCCGGGGACCTGTCTGCCTGCCTGAACTTCAAGGACCTGCCTGCCTGAACCCTGAACCCCGGGGACCAGTCTACCTGCCTGTCTGCCTGAACCTGGGGACCGTCAGTCTGCCTGAACCCTGAACACCGGGGACCTGTCTGCCTGCCTGAAACTCAAGGACCTGCCTGCCTGAACCCTGACCCCCAGGGACCTGTCTACCTGCCGGAACCCCGGGGACCTGCCTGCCTGAACCCTGAACCCCGGGGACCTGCTACCTGAACCCTGAACCCCGGGGACCTGCCTGCCTGAACCCTGAACCCCGGGGACCTGTCTGCCTGAACCCTGAACCCCGGGGACCTGTCTACCTGCCTGAACCTCAAGGACCTGCCTGCCTGAACCCTGAACTCCGGGGACCTGTCTACCTGCCTGAACCCCGGGGACATGTCTGCCTGAACCCCGGGGACCTGTGTACCTGCCTGAACCCCAGGGACCTGTCTGCCTGAACCCCAGGGACCTGTATACCTGCCTGAACCACGGGGACCTGTCTGCCTGAACCCTGAACCCCGGGGACCTGTCTACCTGCCTGAACCCCGGGGACCTGCCTGCCTGTCTGCCTGAACCCCGGGGACCTGTCTGCCTGAACCCCAGGGACCTGTATACCTGCCTGAACCACGGGGACCTGTCTGACTGAACCCTGAACCCCGGGGACCTGTCTACCTGCCTGAACCCCCTGGACCTGTCTGCCTGAACCCTGAACCCCGGGGACCTGTCTACCTGCCTGAACCCCGGGGACCTGTCTGCCTGACTGAACCTCAAGGACCTGCCTGCCTGAACCCTGAACCCTGGGGACCTGTCTACCTGCCTGAACCCCGGGGACCTGTCTGCCTGCCTGAACCTCAAGGACCTGCCTGCCTGAACCCTGAACCCTGGGGACCTGTCTACCTGCCTGAACCCCGGGGACCTGTCTCCCTGAACCCTGACCCCCGGGGACCTGTCTGCCTGCCTGAACTTCAAGGACCTGCCTGCCTGAACCCTGACCCCCGGGGACCTGTCTACCTGCCTGAACCCCGGGGACCTGTCTGCCTGCCTGAACTTCAAGGACCTGCCTGCCTGAACCCTGAACCCCGGGGACCAGTCTACCTGCCTGTCTGCCTGAACCTGGGGACCGTCAGTCTGCCTGAACCCTGAACACCGGGGACCTGTCTGCCTGCCTGAACCTCAAGGACCTGCCTGCCTGAACCCTGACCCCCAGGGACCTGTCTACCTGCCTGAACCCCGGGGACCTGCCTGCCTGAACCCTGAACCCCGGGGACCTGTCTACCTGAACCCTGAACCCCGGGGACCTGCCTGCCTGAACCCTGAACCCCGGGGACCTGTCTGCCTGAACCCTGAACCCCGGGGACCTGTCTACCTGCCTGAACCTCAAGGACCTGCCTGCCTGAACCCTGAACTCGGGGGACCTGTCTACCTGCCTGAACCCCGGAGACCTGTCTGCCTGAACCCTGAACCCCGGGGACCTGTCTACCTGCCTGAACCCCGGGGACCTGTCTGCCTGCCTGAACCTCAAGGACCTGCCTGCCTGAACCCTGAACCCTGGGGACCTGTCTACCTGCCTGAACCCCGGGGACCTGTCTGCCTGCCTGAACCTCAAGGACCTGCCTGCCTGAACCCTGAACCCTGGGGACACTGTCTACCTGCCTGAACCCCGGGGACCTGTCTCCCTGAACCCTGACCCCCGGGGACCTGTGTGCCTGCCTGAACTTCAAGGACCTGCCTGCCTGAACCCTGACCCCCGGGGACCTGTCTACCTGCCTGAACCCCGGGGACCTGTCTGCCTGCCTGAACCCCGGGGACCTGTCTCCCTGAACCCTGACCCCCGGGAACCTGTCTGCCTGCCTGAACTTCAAGGACCTGCCTGCCTGAACCCTGACCCCCGGGGACCTGTCTACCTGCCTGAACCCCGGGGACCTGTCTGCCTGCCTGAACTTCAAGGACCTGCCTGCCTGAACCCTGAACCCCGGGGACCAGTCTACCTGCCTGTCTGCCTGAACCTGGGGACCGTCAGTCTGCCTGAACCCTGAACACCGGGGACCTGTCTGCCTGCCTGAACCTCAAGGACCTGCCTGCCTGAACCCTGACCCCCAGGGACCTGTCTACCTGCCGGAACCCCGGGGACCTGCCTGCCTGAACCCTGAACCCCGGGGACCTGTCTACCTGAACCCTGAACCCCGGGGACCTGCCTGCCTGAACCCTGAACCCCGGGGACCTGTCTGCCTGAACCCTGAACCCCGGGGACCTGTCTAACTGCCTGAACCTCAAGGACCTGCCTGCCTGAACCCTGAACTCCGGGGACCTGTCTACCTGCCTGAACACCGGAGACCTGTCTGCCTGAATCCTGAACCCCGGGGACCTGTCTGCCTGCCTGAACCTTGGGGACCTGTCTGTCTGCCTGAACAGCGGGGACCTGACTGCCTGAACCCTGAACCCCTGGGACCTGTCTGTCTGCCTGAACCCCGGGGACCTGTCTACCTGAACCCTGAACCCCGGGGACCTGCCTGTCTGCCTGAACCCCGGGGACCTGTCTGCCTGAACCCCGGGGACCTGTCTACCTGCCTGAACCACGGGGACCTGTCTGCCTGAACCCTGAACCCCGGGGACCTGTCTACCTGCCTGAACCCCGGGGACCTGTCTACCTGACCCCTGAACCCCGGGGACCTGTCTGCCTGAACCCTGAACCCCGGGGACCTGTCTACCTGCCTGAACCCCGGGGACCTGTCTACCTGCCAGAACCCCAGGGACCTGTCTGCCTGAACCCCAGGGACCTGTATACCTGCCTGAACCACGGGGACCTGTCTGCCTGAACCCTGAACCCCGGGGACCTGTCTACCTGCCTGAACCCCGGGGACCTGCCTGCCTGTCTGCCTGAACCCCGGGGACCTGTCTGCCTGAACCCCAGGGACCTGTATACCTGCCTGAACCACGGGTACCTGTCTGACTGAACCCTGAACCCCGGGGACCTGTCTACCTGCCTGAACCCCAGGGACCTGTCTGCCTGAACCCTGAACCCCGGCGACCTGTCTACCTGCCTGAACCCCGGGGACCTGTCTGCCTGCCTGAACCTCAAGGACCTGCCTGCCTGAACCCTGAACCCTGGGGACCTGTCTACCTGCCTGAACCCCGGGGACCTGTCTGCATGCCTAAACCTCAAGGACCTGCCTGCCTGAACCCTGAACCCTGGGGACCTGTCTACATGCCTGAACCCCGGGGACCTGTCTCCCTGAACCCTGACCCCCGGGGACCTGTGTGCCTGCCTGAACTTCAAGGACCTGCCTGCCTGAACCCTTACCCCCGGGGACCTGTCTACCTGCCTGAACCCCGGGGACCTGTCTGCCTGCCTGAACCCCGGGGACCTGTCTCCCTGAACCCTGACCCCTGGGGACCTGTCTGCCTGCCTGAACGTCAAGGACCTGCCTGCCTGAACCCTGACCCCCGGGGACCTGTCTACCTGCCTGAACCCCGGGGACCTGTCTGCCTGCCTGAACTTCAAGGACCTGCCTGCCTGAACCCTGAACCCCGGGGACCAGTCTACCTGCCTGTCTGCCTGAACACCGGGGACCTGTCTGCCTGCCTGAACCTCAAGGACCTGCCTGCCTGAACCCTGACCCCCAGGGACCTGTCTACCTGCCTGAACCCCGGGGACCTGCCTGCCTGAACCCTGAACCCCGGGGACCTGTCTACCTGAACCCTGAACCCCGGGGACCTGCCTGCCTGAACCCTGAACACCGGGGACCTGTCTGCCTGAACCCTGAACCCCGGGGACCTGTCTACCTGCCTGAACCTCAAGGACCTGACTGCCTGAACCCTGAACTCCGGGGACCTGTCTACCTGCCTGAACCCCGGAGACCTGTCTGCCTGAACCCTGAACCCCGGGGACCTGTCTACCTGCCTGAACCCCGGGGACCTGTCTGCCTGCCTGAACCTCAAGGACCTGCCTGCCTGAACCCTGAACCCTGGGGACCTGTCTACCTGCCTGAACCCCGGGGACCTGTCTGCCTGCCTGAATCTCAAGGACCTGCCTGCCTGAACCCTGAACCCTGGGGACGCTGTCTACCTGCCTGAACCCCGGGGACCTGTCTCCCTGAACCCTGACCCCCGGGGACCTGTGTGCCTGCCTGAACTTCAAGGACCTGCCTGCCTGAACCCTGACCCCCGGGGACCTGTCTACTTGCCTGAACCCCGGGGACCTGTCTGCCTGCCTGAACCCCGGGGACCTGTCTCCCTGAACCCTGACCCCCGGGGACCTGTGTGCCTGCCTGAACTTCAAGGACCTGCCTGCCTGAACCCTAACCCCCGGGGACCTGTCAACCTGCCTGAACCCCGGGGACCTGTCTGCCTGCCTGAACTTCAAGGACCTGCCTGCCTGAACCCTGAACCCCGGGGACCAGTCTACCTGCCTGTCTGCCTGAACCTGGGGACCGTCAGTCTGCCTGAACCCTGAACACCGGGGACCTGTCTGCCTGCCTGAACCTCAAGGACCTGCCTGCCTGAACCCTGACCCCCAGGGACCTGTCTACCTGCCGGAACCCCGGGGACCTGCCTGCCTGAACCCTGAACCCCGGGGACCTGTCTACCTGAACCCTGAACCCCGGGGACCTGCCTGCCTGAACCCTGAACCCCGGGGACCTGTCTGCCTGAACCCTGAACCCCGGGGACCTGTCTACGTGCCTGAACCTCAAGGACCTGCCTGCCTGAACCCTGAACTCCGGGGACCTGTCTACCTGCCTGAACCCCGGAGACCTGTCTGCCTGAACCCTGAACCCCGGGGACCTGTCTGCCTGCCTGAACCTTGGGGACCTGTCTGTCTGCCTGAACAGCGGGGACCTGTCTGCCTGAACCCTGAACCCTGGGGACCTGTCTGTCTGCCTGAACCCCGGGAACCTGTCAACCTGAACCCTGAACCCCGGGGACCTGCCTGTCTGCCTGAACCCCGGGGACCTGTCTGCCTGAACCCCGGGGACCTGTCTACCTGCCTGAACCACGGGGACCTGTCTGCCTGAACCCTGAACCCCGGTGACCTGTCTACCTGCCTGAACCCCGGGGACCTGTCTACCTGACCCCTGAACCCCGGGGACCTGTCTGCCTGAACCCTGAACCCCGGGGACCTGTCTACCTGCCTGAACCCCGGGGACATGTCTACCTGCCTGAACCCCAGGGACCTGTCTGCCTGAACCCCAGGGACCTGTATACCTGCCTGAACCACGGGGACCTGTCTGCCTGAACCCTGAACCCCGGGGACCTGTCTACCTGCCTGAACCCCGGGGACCTGCCTGCCTGTCTGCCTGAACCCCGGGGACCTGTCTGCCTGAACCCCAGGGACCTGTATACCTGCCTGAACCACGGGTACCTGTCTGACTGAACCCTGAACCCCGGGGACCTGTCTACCTGCCTGAACCCCAGGGACCTGTCTGCCTGAACCCTGAACCCCGGGGACCTGTCTACCTGCCTGAACCCCGGGGACCTGTCTGCCTGCCTGAACCTCAAGGACCTGCCTGCCTGAACCCTGAACCCTGGGGACCTGTCTACCTGCCTGAACCCCGGGGACCTGTCTGCCTGCCTGAACCTCAAGGACCTGCCTGCCTGAACCCTGAACCCTGGGGACCTGTCTACCTGCCTGAACCCCGGGGACCTGTCTCCCTGAACCCTGACCCCCGGGGACCTGTGCGCCTGCCTGAACTTCAAGGACCTGCCTGCCTGAACCCTTACCCCCGGGGACCTGTCTACCTGCCTGAACCCCGGGGACCTGTCTGCCTGCCTGAACCCCGGGGACCTGTCTCCCTGAACCCTGACCCCCGGGGACCTGTCTGCCTGCCTGAACGTCAAGGACCTGCCTGCCTGAACCCTGACCCCCGGGGACCTGTCTACCTGCCTGAACCCCGGGGAACTGTCTGCCTGCCTGAACTTCAAGGACCTGCCTGCCTGAACCCTGAACCCCGGGGACCAGTCTACCTGCCTGTCTGCCTGAACCTGGGGACCGTCAGTCTGCCTGAACCCTGAACACCGGGGACCTGTCTGCCTGCCTGAACCTCAAGGACCTGCCTGCCTGAACCCTGACCCCCAGGGACCTGTCTACCTGCCTGAACCCCGGGGACCTGCCTGCCTGAACCCTGAACCCCGGGGACCTGTCTACCTGAACCCTGAACCCCGGGGACCTGCCTGCCTGAACCCTGAACCCCGGGGACCTGTCTGCCTGAACCCTGAACCCCGGGGACCTGTCTACCTGCCTGAACCTCAAGGACCTGCCTGCCTGAACCCTGAACTCCGGGGACCTGTCTACCTGCCTGAACCCCGGAGACCTGTCTGCCTGAACCCTGAACCCCGGGGACCTGTCTACCTGCCTGAACCCCGGGGACCTGTCTGCCTGCCTGAACCTCAAGGACCTGCCTGCCTGAACCCTGAACCCTGGGGACCTGTCTACCTGCCTGAACCCCGGGGACCTGTCTGCCTGCCTGAATCTCAAGGACCTGCCTGCCTGAACCCTGAACCCTGGGGACACTGTCTACCTGCCTGAACCCCGGGGACCTGTCTCCCTGAACCCTGACCCCCGGGGACCTGTGTGCCTGCCTGAACTTCAAGGACCTGCCTGCCTGAACCCTGACCCCCGGGGACCTGTCTACTTGCCTGAACCCCGGGGACCTGTCTGCCTGCCTGAACCCCGGGGACCTGTCTCCCTGAACCCTGACCCCCGGGGACCTGTCTGCCTGCCTGAACTTCAAGGACCTGCCTGCCTGAACCCTAACTCCCGGGGACCTGTCTACCTGCCTGAACCCCGGGGACCTGTCTGCCTGCCTGAACTTCAAGGACCTGCCTGCCTGAACCCTGAACCCCGGGGACCAGTCTACCTGCCTGTCTGCCTGAACCTGGGGACCGTCAGTCTGCCTGAACCCTGAACACCGGGGACCTGTCGGCCTGCCTGAACCTCAAGGACCTGCCTGCCTGAACCCTGACCCCCAGGGACCTGTCTACCTGCCTGAACCCCGGGGACCTGCCTGCCTGAACCCTGAACCCCGGGGACCAGTCTACCTGAACCCTGAACCCCGGGGACCTGCCTGCCTGAACCCTGAACCCCGGGGACCTGTCTGCCTGAACCCTGAACCCCGGGGACCTGTCTACCTGCCTGAACCTCAAGGACCTGCCTGCCTGAACCCTGAACTCCGGGGACCTGTCTACCTGCCTGAACCCCGGAGACCTGTCTGCCTGAACCCTGAACCCCGGGGACCTGTCTGCCTGCCTGAACCTCAAGGACCTGCCTGCCTGAACCCTGAACCCTGGGGACCTGTCTACCTGCCTGAACCCCGGGGACCTGTCTGCCTGCCTGAATCTCAAGGACCTGCCTGCCTGAACCCTGAACCCTGGGGACACTGTCTACCTGCCTGAACCCCGGGGACCTGTCTCCCTGAACCCTGACCCCCGGGGACCTGTGTGCCTGCCTGAACTTCAAGGACCTGCCTGCCTGAACCCTGACCCCCGGGGACCTGTCTACTTGCCTGAACCCCGGGGACCTGTCTGCCTGCCTGAACCCCGGGGACCTGTCTCCCTGAACCCTGACCCCCGGGGACCTGTCTGCCTGCCTGAACTTCAAGGACCTACCTGCCTGAACCCCGGGGACCTGAATGCCTGCCTGAACTTCAAGGACCTGCCTGCCTGAACCCTGAACCCCGGGGACCAGTCTACCTGCCTGTCTGCCTGAACCTGGGGACCGTCAGTCTGCCTGAACCCTGAACACCGGGGACCTGTCTGCCTGCCTGAACCTCAAGGACCTGCCTACCTGAACCCTGACCCCCAGGGACCTGTCTACCTGCCGGAACCCCGGGGACCTGCCTGCCTGAACCCTGAACCCCGGGGACCTGTCTACCTGAACCCTGAACCCCGGGGACCTGCCTGCCTGAACCCTGAACCCCGGGGACCTGTCTGCCTGAACCCTGAACCCCGGGGACCTGTCTACCTGCCTGAACCTCAAGGACCTGCCTGCCTGAACCCTGAACTCCGGGGACCTGTCTACCTGCCTGAACCCCGGAGACCTGTCTGCCTGAACCCTGAACCCCGGGGACCTGTCTGCCTGCCTGAACCTTGGGGACCTGTCTGTCTGCCTGAACAGCGGGGACCTGTCTGCCTGAACCCTGAACCCCGGGGACCTGTCTGTCTGCCTGCACCCCGGGGACCTGTCTACCTGAACCCTGAACCCCGGGGACCTGCCTGTCTGCCTGAACCCCGGGGACCTGTCTGCCTGAACCCCGGGGACCTGTCTACCTGCCTGAACCACGGGGACCTGTCTGCCTGAACCCTGAACCCCGGGGACCTGTCTACCTGCCTGAACCCCGGGGACCTGTCTACCTGAACCCTGAACCCCGGGGACCTGTCTGCCTGCCTGAACCCCGGGGACCTGTCTACCTGACCCCTGAACCCCGGGGACCTGTCTGCCTGAACCCTGAACCCCGGGGACCTGTCTACCTGCCTGAACCCCGGGGACCTGTCTACCTGAACCCTGAACCCCGTTGACCTGTCTACCTGCCTGAACCCCGGGGACCTGCCTGCCTGTCTGCCTGAACCCCAGGGACCTGTCTACCTGCCTGAACCCCGGGGACCTGTCTCCCTGAACCCTGACCCCCGGGGACCTGTGTGCCTGCCTGAACTTCAAGGACCTGCCTGCCTGAACCCTTACCCCCGGGGACCTGTCTACCTGCCTGAACCCCGGGGACCTGTCTGCCTGCCTGAACCCCGGGGACCTGTCTCCCTGAACACTGACCCCCGGGGACCTGTCTGCCTGCCTGAACGTCAAGGACCTGCCTGCCTGAACCCTGAACCCCAGGGACCAGTCTACCTGCCTGTCTGCCTGAACCTGGGGACCGTCAGTCTGCCTGAACCCTGAACACCGGGGACCTGTCTGCCTGCCTGAACCTCAAGGACCTGCCTGCCTGAACCCTGACCCCCAGGGACCTGTCTACCTGCCTGAACCCCGGGGACCTGCCTGCCTGAACCCTGAACCCCGGGGACCTGTCTACCTGAACCCTGAACCCCGGGGACCTGCCTGCCTGAACCCTGAACCCCGGGGACCTGTCTGCCTGAACCCTGAACCCCGGGGACCTGTCTACCTGCCTGAACCTCAAGGACCTGCCTGCCTGAACCCTGAACTCCGGGGACCTGTCTACCTGCCTGAACCCCGGAGACCTGTCTGCCTGAACCCTGAACCCCGGGGACCTGTCTACCTGCCTGAACCCCGGGGACCTGTCTGCCTGCCTGAACCTCAAGGACCTGCCTGCCTGAACCCTGAACCCTGGGGACCTGTCTACCTGCCTGAACCCCGGGGACCTGTCTGCCTGCCTGAATCTCAAGGACCTGCCTGCCTGAACCCTGAACCCTGGGGACACTGTCTACCTGCCTGAACCCCGGGGACCTGTCTCCCTGAACCCTGACCCCCGGGGACCTGTGTGCCTGCCTGAACTTCAAGGACCTGCCTGCCTGAACCCTGACCCCCGGGGACCTGTCTACTTGCCTGAACCCCGGGGACCTGTCTGCCTGCCTGAACCCCGGGGACCTGTCTCCCTGAACCCTGACCCCCGGGGACCTGTCTGCCTGCCTGAACTTCAAGGACCTGCCTGCCTGAACCCTAACCCCCGGGGACCTGTCTACCTGCCTGAACCCCGGGGACCTGTCTGCCTGCCTGAACTTCAAGGACCTGCCTGCCTGAACCCTGAACCCCGGGGACCAGTCTACCTGCCTGTCTGCCTGAACCTGGGGACCGTCAGTCTGCCTGAACCCTGAACACCGGGGACCTGTCTGCCTGCCTGAACCTCAAGGACCTGCCTGCCTGAACCCTGACCCCCAGGGACCTGTCTACCTGCCTGAACCCCGGGGACCTGCCTGCCTGAACCCTGAACCCCGGGGACCTGTCTACCTGAACCCTGAACCCCGGGGACCTGCCTGCCTGAACCCTGAACCCCGGGGACCTGTCTGCCTGAACCCTGAACCCCGGGGACCTGACTACCTGCCTGAACCTCAAGGACCTGCCTGCCTGAACCCTGAACTCCGGGGACCTGTCTACCTGCCTGAACCCCGGAGACCTGTCTGCCTGAAGCCTGAACCCCGGGGACCTGTCTACCTGCCTGAACCCCGGGGACCTGTCTGCCTGCCTGAACCTCAAGGACCTGCCTGCCTGAACCCTGAACCCTGGGGACCTGTCTACCTGCCTGAACCCCGGGGACCTGTCTGCCTGCCTGAATCTCAAGGACCTGCCTGCCTGAACCCTGAACCCTGGGGACACTGTCTACCTGCCTGAACCCCGGGGACCTGTCTCCCTGAACCCTGACCCCCGGGGACCTGTGTGCCTGCCTGAACTTCAAGGACCTGCCTGCCTGAACCCTGACCCCCGGGGACCTGTCTACTTGCCTGAACCCCGGGGACCTGTCTGCCTGCCTGAACCCCGGGGACCTGTCTCCCTGAACCCTGACCCCCGGGGACCTGTCTGCCTGCCTGAACTTCAAGGACCTGCCTGCCTGAACCCTAACCCCCGGGGACCTGTCTACCTGCCTGAACCCCGGGGACCTGTCTGCCTGCCTGAACTTCAAGGACCTGCCTGCCTGAACCCTGAACCCCGGGGACCAGTCTACCTGCCTGTCTGCCTGAACCTGGGGACCGTCAGTCTGCCTGAACCCTGAACACCGGGGACCTGTCTGCCTGCCTGAACCTCAAGGACCTGCCTGCCTGAACCCTGACCCCCAGGGACCTGTCTACCTGCCTGAACCCCGGGGACCTGCCTGCCTGAACCCTGAACCCCGGGGACCTGTCTACCTGAACCCTGAACCCCGGGGACCTGCCTGCCTGAACCCTGAACCCCGGGGACCTGTCTGCCTGAACCCTGAACCCCGGGGACCTGTCTACCTGCCTGAACCTCAAGGACCTGCCTGCCTGAACTCTGAACTCCGGGGACCTGTCTACCTGCCTGAACCCCGGAGACCTGTCTGCCTGAACCCTGAACCCCGGGGACCTGTCTGCCTGCCTGAACCTTGGGGACCTGTCTGTCTGCCTGAACAGCGGGGACCTGTCTGCCTGAACCCTGAACCCCGGGGACCTGTCTGTCTGCCTGAACCCCGGGGACCTGTCTACCTGAACCCTGAACCCCGGGGACCTGCCTGTCTGCCTGAACCCCGGGGACCTGTCTGCCTGAACCCCGGGGACCTGTCTACCTGCCTGAACCACGGGGACCTGTCTGCCTGAACCCTGAACCCCGGGGACCTGTCTACCTGCCTGAACCCCGGGGACCTGTCTACCTGAACCCTGAACCCCGGGGACCTGTCTTCCTGCCTGAACCCCGGGGACCTGTCTACCTGACCCCTCAACCCCGGGGACCTGTCTGCCTGAACCCTGAACCCCGGGGACCTGTCTACCTGCCTGAACCCCGGGGACCTGTCTACCTGAACCCTGAACCCCGGTGACCTGTCTACCTGCCTGAACCCCGGAGACCTGTCTGCCTGAACCCTGAACCCCGGGGACCTGTCTGCCTGCCTGAACCTTGGGGACCTGTCTGTCTGCCTGAACAGCGGGGACCTGTCTGCCTGAACCCTGAACCCCGGGGACCTGTCTGTCTGCCTGAACCCCGGGGACCTGTCTCCCTGCCTGAACCCCGGGGACCTGTCTGCCTGCCTGAACCTCAAGGACCTGCCTGCCTGAACCCTGAACCCTGGGGACCTGTCTACCTGCCTGAACCCCGGGGACCTGTCTGCCTGCCTGAATCTCAAGGACCTGCCTGCCTGAACCCTGAACCCTGGGGACACTGTCTACCTGCCTGAACCCCGGGGACCTGTCTCCCTGAACCCTGACCCCCGGGGACCTGTGTGCCTGCCTGAACTTCAAGGACCTGCCTGCCTGAACCCTGACCCCCGGGGACCTGTCTACTTGCCTGAACCCCGGGGACCTGTCTGCCTGCCTGAACCCCGGGGACCTGTCTCCCTGAACCCTGACCCCCGGGGACCTGTCTGCCTGCCTGAACTTCAAGGACCTGCCTGCCTGAACCCTAACCCCCGGGGACCTGTCTACCTGCCTGAACCCCGGGGACCTGTCTGCCTGCCTGAACTTCAAGGACCTGCCTGCCTGAACCCTGAACCCCGGGGACCAGTCTACCTGCCTGTCTGCCTGAACCTGGGGACCGTCAGTCTGCCTGAACCCTGAACACCGGGGACCTGTCTGCCTGCCTGAACCTCAAGGACCTGCCTGCCTGAACCCTGACCCCCAGGGACCTGTCTACCTGCCTGAACCCCGGGGACCTGCCTGCCTGAACCCTGAACCCCGGGGACCTGTCTACCTGAACCCTCAACCCCGGGGACCTGCCTGCCTGAACCCTGAACCCCGGGGACCTGTCTGCCTGAACCCTGAACCCCGGGGACCTGTCTACCTGCCTGAACCTCAAGGACCTGCCTGCCTGAACCCTGAACTCCGGGGACCTGTCTACCTGCCTGAACCCCGGAGACCTGTCTGCCTGAACCCTGAACCCCGGGGACCTGTCTGCCTGCCTGAACCTTGGGGACCTGTCTGTCTGCCTGAACAGCGGGGACCTGTCTGCCTGAACCCTGAACCCCGGGGACCTGTCTGTCTGCCTGAACCCCGGGGACCTGTCTACCTGAACCCTGAACCCCGGGGACCTGCCTGTCTGCCTGAACCCCGGGGACCTGTCTGCCAGAACCCCGGGGACCTGTCTACCTGCCTGAACCACGGGGACCTGTCTGCCTGAACCCTGAACCCCGGGGACCTGTCTACCTGCCTGAACCCCGGGGACCTGTCTACCTGAACCCTGAACCCCGGGGACCTGTCTTCCTGCCTGAACCCCGGGGACCTGTCTACCTGACCCCTCAACCCCGGGGACCTGTCTGCCTGAACCCTGAACCCCGGGGACCTGTCTACCTGCCTGAACCCCGGGGACCTGTCTACCTGAACCCTGAACCCCGGTGACCTGTCTACCTGCCTGAACCCCGGGGACCTGCCTGCCTGTCTGCCTGAACCCCGGGGACCTGTCTGCCTGAACCCCAGGGACCTGTATACCTGCCTGAACCACGGGGACCTGTCTGCCTGAACCCTGAACCCCGGGGACCTGTCTACCTGCCTGAACCCCGGGGACCTGTCTACCTGAACCCTGAACCCCGGTGACCTGTCTACCTGCCTGAACCCCGGGGACCTGTCTGCCTGAACCCCAGGGACCAGTATACCTGCCTGAACCACGGGGACCTGTCTGCCTGAACCCTGAACCCCGGGGACCTGTCTACCTGCCTGAACCCCGGGGACATGTCTGCCTGAACCCTGAACCCCGGGGAACTGTCTGCCTGAACCCTGAACCCCGGGGACCTGTCTACCTGCCTGAACCCCGGGGACCTGTCTGCCTGAACCCTGACCCCCGGGGACCTGTCTGCCTGCCTGAACTTCAAGGACCTGCCTGCCTGAACCCTGACCCCCGGGGACCTGTCTACCTGCCTGAACCCCGGGGACCTGTCTGCCTGCCTGAACTTCAAGGACCTGCCTGCCTGAACCCTGAACCCCAGGGACCTGTCTGCCTGCCTGAACCCTGAACCCCGGGGACCTGTCTACCTGTCTGTCTGCCTGAACCCGGGGACCTGTCTGCCTGCCTGAACTTCAAGGACCTGCCTGTCTGCCTGAACCTGGGGACCTGTCTACCTGCCTGAAACTCAAGAACCTGCCTGCCTGAACCCTGAACCCTGGGGACCTGTCTACCTGCCTGAACCCCGGGGACCTGTCTGTCTGCCTCAATCCTGACCCCCGGGGACCTGTCTGCCTGCCTGAACTTCAAGGACCTGCCTGCCTGAACCCTGAACCCCGGGGACCTGCCTGCCTGAACCCTGAACCCCGGGGACCTGTCTACCTACCTGAACCCTGAACCCCGGGGACCTGTCTGTCTGCCTGAACCCCGGGGACCTGTCTAACTGCCTGAACCCTGAACCCCGGGGACCTGTCTGTCTGCCTGCCTGAACCCCGTGGACCTGTCAGTCTGCCTGAACCGCGGGGACCTGTCTGCATGAACCCTGAACCCCGGGGACCTGTCTACCTGCCTGAACCTCGGGGACCTGTCTGTCTGCCTGAACCGCGGGGACCTGTCTGCCTGAACCCTGAACCCCGGGGACCTGTCTACCTGCCTGAACCCCGGGGACATGTCTGCCTGAACCCCGGGGACCTGTTTACCTGCCTGAACCCCAGGGACCTGTCTGCCTGAACCCTGAACCCCGGGGACCTGTCTGCCTCCCTGAACCCTGAACCCCGGGGACCTGTCTACCTGTCTGTCTGCCTGAACCCCGGGGACCTGTCTACCTGCCTGAACCCCAGGGACCTTTCTGTCTGCCTGAACCCCGGGGACCTGTCTACCTGCCTGAACCCTGAACCCCGGGGACCTGTCTGTCTGCCTGCCTGAACCCCGTGGACCTGTCTGTCTGCCTGAACCGCGGGGACCTGTCTGCCTGAACCCTGAACCCCGTGGACCTGTCTACCTGCCTGAAACTCGTGGACCTGTCTGTCTGCCTGTACCGCGGGGACCTGCCTGCCTGAACCCTGAACCCCGGGGACATGTCTACCTGCCTGAACCCTGAACCCCGGGGACCTGTCTACCTGCCTGAACCCCGGGGACCTGTCTGTCTGCCAGAACCCTGGGGACCTGTCTACCTGCCTGAACCCTGAACCCCGGGGACCTGTCTGTCTGCCTGCCTGAACCCCGTGAACCTGTCTGTCTGCCTGAACCGCGGGGACCTGTCTGCCTGAACCCTGAACCCCGGGGACCTGTCTACCTGCCTGAACCTCGGGGACCTGTCTGTCTGCCTGAACCGCGGGGACCTGTCTGCCTGAACCCTGAACCCCGGGGACCTGTCTACCTGCCTGAACCCCGGGGACATGTCTGCCTGAACCCCGGGGACCTGTCTACCTGCCTGAACCCCAGGGACCTGTCTGCCTGAACCCTGAACCCCGGGGACCTCTCTGCCTGCCTGAACCCTGAACCCCGGGGACCTGTCTACCTGTCTGTCTGCCTGAACCCGGGGACCTGTCTGCCTGCCTGAACTTCAAGGACCTGCCTGTCTGCCTGAACCTGGGGACCTGTCTACCTGCCTGAACCTCAAGGACCTGCCTGCCTGAACGCTGAACCCTGGGGACCTGTCTACCTGCCTGAACCCCGGGGACCTGTCTGTCTGCCTCAACCCTGACCCCCGGGGACCTGTCTGCCTGCCTGAACTTCAAGGACCTGCCTGCCTGAACCCTGAACCCCGGGGACCTGCCTGCCTGAACCCTGAACCCCGGGGACCTGTCTACCTGCCTGAACCCTGAACCCCGGGGACCTGTCTACCTGCCTGAACCCCGGGGACCTGTCTGTCTGCCTGAACCCCGGGGAACTGTCTACCTGCCTGAACCCTGAACCCCGGGGACCTATCTGTCTGCCTGCCTGAACCCCGTGGACCTGTCTGTCTGCCTGAACCCTGAACCCCGGGGACCTGTCTACCTGCCTGAACCTCGGGGACCTGTCTGTCTGCCTGAACCGCGGGGACCTGTCTGCCTGAACCCTGAACCCCGGGGACCTGTCTACCTGCCTGAACCCAGGGGACATGTCTGCCTGAACCCCGGGGACCTGTCTACCTGCCTGAACCCCAGGGACCTGTCTGCCTGAACCCCAGGGACCTGTATACCTGCCTGAACCACGGGGACCTTTCTGCCTGAACCCTGAACCCCGGGGACCTGTCTACCTGCCTGAACCCCGGGGACCTGCCTGCCTGTCTGCCTGAACCCCGGGGACCTGTCTGCCTGAACCCCAGGGACCAGTATACCTCCCTGAACTACGGGGACCTGTCTGCCTGAACCCTGAACCCCGGGGACCTGTCTACCTGCCTGAACCCCGGGGACCTGTCTGCCTGAACCCTGAACCCCGGGGACCTGTCTACCTGCCTGAACCCCGGGGACCTGTCTGCCTGCCTGAACCCTGAACCCTGGGGACCTGTCTACCTGCCTGAACCCCAGGGACCTGTCTGCCTGCCTGAACCTCAAGGACCTGCCTGCCTGAACCCTGAACCCCAGGGACCTGTCTACCTGCCTGTCTGCCTGAACCCGGGGACCTGCCTGCCTGTCTGCCTGAACCCCGGGGACCTGTCTGCCTGAACCCCAGGGACCTGCATACCTGCCTGAACCACGGGGACCTGTCTGCCTGAACCCTGAACCCCGGGGACCTGTCTACCAGCCTGAACCCCGGGGTCCTGTCTGCCTGAACCCTGAACCCTGGGGACCTGTCTACCTGCCTGAACCCCGGGGACCTGTCTGCCTGCCTGAACCTCAATGACCTGCCTGCCTGAACCCTGAACACTGGGGACCTGTCTACCTGCCTGAACCCCGGGGACCTGTCTCCCTGAACCCTGACCCCCGGGGACCTGTGTGCCTGCCTGAACTTCAAGGACCTGCCTGCCTGAACCCTGACCCCCGGGGACCTGTCTGCCTGCCTGAACCCCGGGGACCTGTCTGCCTGCCTGAACTTCAAGGACCTGCCTGCCTGAACCCTGACCCCCGGGGACCTGTCTACCTGCATGAACCCCGGGGAACTGTTTACCTGCCTGAACTTCAAGGACCTGCCTGCCTGAACCCTGAACCCCGGGGACCTGTCTACCTGCCTGTCTGCCTGAACCCGGGGACCTGTCTGCCTGCCTGAACTTCAAGGACCTGCCTGTCAGCCTGAACCTGGGGACCTGTCTACCTGCCTGACCCCGGGGACCTGTCTACCTGCCTCAACTTCAAGGACCTGCCTGCCTGAACCCTGACCCCCGGGGACCTGTCTGCCTGCCTGAACTTCAAGGACCTGCCTGCCTGAACCCTGACCCCCGGGGACCTGTCTGCCTGCCTGAACTTCAAGGACCTGCCTGCCTGAACCCTGACCCCCGGGGACCTGTCTACCTGCCTGAACCCCGGGGACCTGCCTGCCTGAACCCTGAACCCCGGGGACCTGTCTGCCTGAACCCTGAACCCCGGGGACCTGTCTACCTGCCTGAACTCCGGGGACATGTCTGCCTGCCTGAACCCCGGGGACCTGTCTGCCTGCCTGAACCTCGGGGACCTGTCTGTCTGCCTGAACCGCGGGGAACTGTCTGCCTGAACCCTGAACCCCGGGGACCTGTCTACCTGCCTGAACCCCGGGGACATGTCTGCCTGAACCCCGGAGAGCTGTCTACCTGCCTGAACCCCGGGAACCTGTCTGCCTGAACCCCAGGGACCTGTATACCTGCATGAACCACGGGGACCTGTCTGCCTGAACCCTGAACCCCAGGGACCAGTCTACCTGCCTGAACCCCGGGGACCTGTCTGCCTGAACCCTGAACCCCGGGGACCTGTGTAACTGCCTGAACCCCGGGGGACCTGTCAGTCTGCCTGAACCCTGAACCCCGGGGACCTGTCTGCCTGAACCCTGAACCCCGGGGACCTGTCTGCCTGCCTGAACCTCAAGGACCTGCCTGCCTGAACCCTGAACCCTGGGGACCTGTCTACCTGCCTGAACCACGGGGACCTGTCTGCCTGAACCCTGACCCCCGGGGACCTGTCTGCCTGCCTGAACTTCAAGGACCTGCCTGCCTGAACCCTGACCCCCGGGGACCTGTCTACCTGCCTGAACCCCGGGGACCTGTCTGACTGCCTGAACTTCAAGGACCTGCCTGCCTGAACCCTGAACCCCAGGGACCTGTCTACCTGCCTGTCTGCCTGAACCCGGGGACCTGCCTGCCTGTCTGCCTGAACCCCGGGGACCTGTCTGCCTGAACCCCAGGGACCTGCATACCTGCCTGAACCACGGGGACCTGTCTGCCTGAACCCTGAACCCCGGGGACCTGTCTACCAGCCTGAACCCCGGGGTCCTGTCTGACTGAACCCTGAACCCTGGGGACCTGTCTACCTGCCTGAACCCCGGGGACCTGTCTGCCTGCCTGAACCTCAATGACCTGCCTGCCTGAACCCTGAACCCTGGGGACCTGTCTACCTGCCTGAACCCCGGGGACCTGTCTCCCTGAACACTGACCCCCGGGGACCTGTGTGCCTGCCTGAACTTCAAGGACCTGCCTGCCTGAACCCTGACCCCCGGGGACCTGTCTACCTGCCTGAACCCCGGGGACCTGTCTGCCTGCCTGAACCCCGGGGACCTGTCTCCCTGAACCCTGACCCCCGGGGACCTGTCTGCCTGCCTGAACTTCAAGGACCTGCCTGCCTGAACCCTGACCCCCGGGGAGCTGTCTACCTGCCTGAACCCCGGGGACCTGTCTGCCTGCCTGAACTTCAAGGACTTGCCTGCCTGAACCCTGAACCCCGGGACCAGTCTACCTGCCTGTCTGCCTGAACCTGGGGACCGTCAGTCTGCCTGAACCCTGAACACCGGGGACCTGTCTACATGCCTGAACCCCGGGGACCTGCCTGCCTGAACCCTGAACCCCGGGGACCTGTCTACCTGAACCCTGAACCCCGGGGACCTGCCTGCCTGAACCCTGAACCCCGGGGACCTGTCTGCCTGAACCCTGAACCCCGGGGACCTGTCTACCTGCCTGAACCTCAAGGACCTGCCTGCCTGAACCCTGAACTCCGGGGACCTGTCTACCTGCCTGAACCCCGGAGACTTGTCTGCCTGAACCCTGAACCCCGGAGACCTATCTGCCTGCCTGAACCTTGGGGACCTGTCTGTCTGCCTGAACAGCGGGGACCTGTCTGCCTGAACCCTGAACCCCGGGGACCTGTCTGTCTGCCTGAACCCCGGGGACCTGTCTACCTGAACCCTGAACCCCGGGGACCTGCCTGTCTCCCTGAACCCCGGGGACCGGTCTGCCTGAACCCCGGGGACCTGTCTACCTGCCTGAACCATGGGGACCTGTCTGCCTGAACCCTGAACCCCGGGGACCTGTCTACCTGCCTGAACCCCGGGGACCTGTCTACCTGAACCCTGAACCCCGGGGACCTGTCTGCCTGCCTGAACCCCGGGGACCTGTCTACCTGACCCCTGAACCCAGGGGACCTGTCTGCCTGAACCCTGAACCCCGGGGACCTGTCTACCTGCCTGAACCCCGGGGACCTGTCTACCTGAACCCTGAACCCCGGTGACCTGTCTACCTGCCTGAACCCCGGGGACCTGTCTGCCTGAACCCCAGGGACGTGTATCCCTGCCTGAACCACGGGGACCTGTCTGCCTGAACCCTGAACCCCGGGGACCTGTCTACCTGCCTGAACCCCGGGGACCTGTCTACCTGAACCTTAAACCCCGGGGACCTGCCTGCCTGTCTGCCTGAACCCCGGGGACCTGTCTGCCTGAACCCCAGGGACCAGTATACCTGCCTGAACCACGGGGACCTGTCTGCCTGAACCCTGAACCCCGGGGACCTGTCTACCTGCCTGAACCCCGGGGACATGTCTGCCTGAACCCTGAACCCCGGGGAACTGTCTACCTGCCTGAACCCCGGGGGACCTGTCAGTCTGCCTGAACCCTGAACCCCGGGGACCTGTCTGCCTGCCTGAACTTCAAGGACCTGCCTGCCTGAACCCTGACACCCGGGGACCTGTCTACCTGCCTGAACCCCGGGGACCTGTCTGCCTGCCTGAACTTCAAGGACCTGCCTGCCTGAACCCTGAACCCCAGGGACCTGTCTGCCTGCCTGAACCCTGAACCCCGGGGACCTGTCTACCTGTCTGTCTGCCTGAACCCGGGGACCTGTCTGCCTGCCTGAACTTCAAGGACCTGCCTGTCTGCCTGAACCTGGGGACCTGTCTACCTGCCTGAACCTCAAGGACCTGCCTGCCTGAACCCTGAACCCTGGGGACCTGTCTACCTGCCTGAACCCCGGGGACCTGTCTGTCTGCCTCAACCCTGACCCCCGGGGACCTGTCTGCCTGCCTGAACCCTGAACCCCGGGGACCTGCCTGCCTGAACCCTGAACCCCGGGGACCTGTCTACCTGCCTGAACCCCGGGGACCTGTCTGTCTTCCTGAACCCCGGGGACCTGTCTACCTGCCTGAACCCTGAACCCCGGGGACCTGTCTGTCTGCCTGCCTGAACCCCGTGGACCTGACTGTCTGCCTGAACCCCGGGGACCTGCCTGCCTGTCTGCCTGAACCCCGGGGACCTGTCTGCCTGAACCCCAGGGACGTGTATACCTGCCAGAACCACGGGGACCTGTCTGCCTGAACCCTGAACCCCGGGGACCTGTCTACCTGAACCCTAAACCCCGGGAACCTGCCTGCCTGTCTGCCTGAACCCCGGACCTGTCTGCCTGAACCCCAGGGACCAGTATACCTGCCTGAACCACGGGGACCTGTCTGCCTGAACCCTGAACCCCGGGGACCTGTCTACCTGCCTGAACCCCGGGGACATGTCTGCCTGAACCCTGAACCCCGGGGATCTGTCTACCTGCCTGAACCCCGGGGGACCTGTCAGTCTGCCTGAACCCTGAACCCCGGGGACCTGTCTGCCTGCCTGAACTTCAAGGACCTGCCTGCCTGAACCCTGACCCCCGGGGACCTGTCTACCTGCCTGAACCCCGGGGACCTGTCTGCCTGCCTGAACTTCAAGGACCTGCCTGCCTGAACCCTGAACCCCAGGGACCTGTCTGCCTGCCTGAACCCTGAACCCCGGGGACCTGTCTACCTGTCTGTCTGCCTGAACCCGGGGACCTGTCTGCCTGCCTGAACTTCAAGGACCTGCCTGTCTGCCTGAACCTGGGGACCTGTCTACCTGCCTGAACCTCAAGGACCTGCCTGCCTGAACCCTGAACCCTGGAGACCTGTCTACCTGCCTGAACCCCGGGGACCTGTCTGTCTGCCTCAACCCTGACCCCCGGGGACCTGTCTGCCTGCCTGAACCCTGAACCCCGGGGACCTGCCTGCCTGAACCCTGAACCCCGGGGACCTGTCTACCTGCCTGAACCCCGGGGACCTGTCTGTCTTCCTGAACCCCGGGGACCTGTCTACCTGCCTGAACCCTGAACCCCGGGGACCTGTCTGTCTGCCTGCCTGAACCCCGTGGACCTGACTGTCTGCCTGAACCCCGGGGACCTGCCTGCCTGTCTGCCTGAACCCCGGGGACCTGTCTGCCTGAACCCCAGGGACGTGTATACCTGCCTGAACCACGGGGACCTGTCTGCCTGAACCCTGAACCCCGGGGACCTGTCTACCTGCCTGAACCCCGGGGACCTGCCTACCTGAACCCTAAACCCCGGGGAGCTGCCTGCCTGTCTGCCTGAACCCCGGGGACCTGTCTGCCTGAACCCCAGGGACCAGTATACCTGCCTGAACCACGGGGACCTGTCTGCCTGAACCCTGAACCCCGGGGACCTGTCTACCTGCCTGAACCCCGGGGACATGTCTGCCTGAACCCTGAACCCCGGGGAACTGTCTACCTGCCTGAACCCCGGGGGACCTGTCAGTCTGCCTGAACCCTGAACCCCGGGGACCTGTCTGCCTGCCTGAACTTCAAGGACCTGCCTGCCTGAACCCTGACCCCCGGGGACCTGTCTACTTGCCTGAACCCCGGGGACCTGTCTGCCTGCCTGAACTTCAAGGACCTGCCTGCCTGAACCCTGAACCCCAGGGACCTGTCTGCCTGCCTGAACCCTGAACCCCGGGGACCTGTCTACCTGTCTGTCTGCCTGAACCCGGGGACCTGTCTGCCTGCCTGAACTTCAAGGACCTGCCTGTCTGCCTGAACCTGGGGACCTGTCTACCTGCCTGAACCTCAAGGACCTGCCTGCCTGAACCCTGAACCCTGGGGACCTGTCTACCTGCCTGAACCCCGGGGACGTGTCTGTCTGCCTCAACCCTGACCCCCGGGGACCTGTCTGCCTGCCTGAACCCTGAACCCCAGGGACCTGCCTGCCTCAACCCTGAACCCCGGGGACCTGTCTACCTGCCTGAACCCCGGGGACCTGTCTGTCTTCCTGAACCCCGGGGACCTGTCTACCTGCCTGAACCCTGAACCCCGGGGACCTGTCTGTCTGCCTGCCTGAACCCCGTGGACCTGACTGTCAGCCTGAACCGCGGGGACCTGTCTGCCTGAACCCTGAACCCCGGGGACCTGTCTACCTGCCTGAACCTCGGGGACCTGTCTGTCTGCCTCAACCGCGGGGACCTGTCTGCCTGAACCCTGAACCCCGGGGACCTGTCTACCTGCCTGAACCCCGGGGACATGTCTGCCTGAACTCCGGGGACCTGTCTACCTGCCTGAACCCCAGGGACCTGTCTGCCTGAACCCTGAACCCCGGGGACCTGTCTGCCTGCCTGAACCCTGAACCCCGGGGACCTGTCTACCTGTCTGTCTGCCTGAACCCGGGGACCTGTCTGCCTGCCTGAACTTCAAGGACCTGCCTGTCTGCCTGAACCTGGGGACCTGTCTACCTGCCTGAACCTCAAGGACCTGCCTGCCTGAACCCTGAACCCTGGGGACCTGTCTACCTGCCTGAACCCCGGGGACCTGTCTGTCTGCCTCAACCCTGACCCCCGGGGACCTGTCTGCCTGCCTGAACCCTGAACCCCGGGGACCTGACTGCCTGAACCCTGAACCCCGGGGACCTGTCTACCTGCCTGAACCCCGGGGACCTGTCTGTCTTCCTGAACCCCGGGGACCTGTCTACCTGCCTGAACCCTGAACCCCGGGGACCTGTCTGTCTGCCTGCCTGAACCCCGTGGACCTGACTGTCTGCCTGAACCCCGGGGACCTGCCTGCCTGTCTGCCTGAACCCCGGGGACCTGTCTGCCTGAACCCCAGGGACGTGTATACCTGCCTGAACCACGGGGACCTGTCTGCCTGAACCCTGAACCCCGGGGACCTGTCTACCTGCCTGAAACCCGGGGACCTGTCTACCTGAACCCTAAACCCCGGGGACCTGCCTGCCTGTCTGCCTGAACCCCGGGGACCTGTCTGCCTGAACCCCAGGGACCAGTATACCTGCCTGAACCACGGGGACCTGTCTGCCTGAACCCTGAACCCCGGGGACCTGTCTACCTGCCTGAACCCCGGGGACATGTCTGCCTGAACCCTGAACCCCGGGGAACTGTCTACCTGCCTGAACCCCGGGGGACCTGTCAGTCTGCCTGAACCCTGAACCCCGGGGACCTGTCTGCCTGCCTGAACTTCAAGGACCTGCCTGCCTGAACCCTGATCCCCGGGGACCTGTCTACCTGCCTGAACCCCGGGCACCTGTCTGCCTGCCTGAACTTCAAGGACCTGCCTGCCTGAACCCTGAACCCCAGGGACCTGTCTGCCTGCCTGAACCCTGAACCCCGGGGACCTGTCTACCTGTCTGTCTGCCTGAACCCGGGGACCTGTCTGCCTGCCTGAACTTCAAGGACCTGTCTACCTGCCTGAACCTCAAGGACCTGCCTGCCTGAACCCTGAACCCTGGGGACCTGTCTACCTGCCTGAACCCCGGGGACCTGTCTGTCTGCCTCAACCCTGACCCCCGGGGACCTGCCTGCCTGAACCCTGAACCCCGGGGACCTGTCTACCTGCCTGAACCCCGGGGACCTGTCTGTCTTCCTGAACCCCGGGGACCTGTCTACCTGCCTGAACCCTGAACCCCGGGGACCTGTCTGTCTGCCTGCCTGAACCCCGTGGACCTGACTGTCTGCCTGAACCCCGGGGACCTGCCTGCCTGTCTGCCTGAACCCCGGGGACCTGTCTGCCTGAACCCCAGGGACGTGTATACCTGCCTGAACCACGGGGACCTGTCTGCCTGAACCCTGAACCCCGGGGACCTGTCTACCTGCCTGAACCCCGGGGACCTGTCTACCTGAACCCTAAACCCCGGGGACCTGCCTGCCTGTCTGCCTGAACCCCGGGGACCTGTCTGCCTGAACCCCAGGGACCAGTATACCTGCCTGAACCACGGGGACCTGACTGCCTGAACCCTGAACCCCGGGGACCTGTCTACCTGCCTGAACCCCGGGGACATGTCTGCCTGAACCCTGAACCCCGGGGAACTGTCTACCTGCCTGAACCCCGGGGGACCTGTCAGTCTGCCTGAACCCTGAACCCCGGGGACCTGTCTGCCTGAACCCCAGGGACCAGTATACCTGCCTGAACCACGGGGACCTGTCTGCCTGAACCCTGAACCTCGGGGACCTGTCTGTCTGCCTGAACCGCGGGGACCTGTCTGCCTGAACCCTGAACCCCGGGGACCTGTCTACCTGCCTGAACCCCGGGGACATGTCTGCCTGAACCCCGGGGACCTGTCTACCTGCCTGAACCCCAGGGACCTGTCTGCCTGAACCCTGAACCCCGGGGACCTGTCTGCCTGCCTGAACCCTGAACCCCGGGGACCTGTCTACCTGTCTGTCTGCCTGAACCCGGGGACCTGTCTGCCTGCCTGAACTTCAAGGACCTGCCTGTCTGCCTGAACCTGGGGACCTGTCTACCTGCCTGAACCTCAAGGACCTGCCTGCCTGAACCCTGAACCCTGGGGACCTGTCTACCTGCCTGAACCCCGGGGACCTGTCTGTCTGCCTCAACCCTGACCCCCGGGGACCTGTCTGCCTGCCTGAACCCTGAACCCCGGGGACCTGCCTGCCTGAACCCTGAACCCCGGGGACCTGTCTACCTGCCTGAACCCCGGGGACCTGTCTGTCTTCCTGAACCCCGGGGACCTGTCTACCTGCCTGAACCCTGAACCCCGGGGACCTGTCTGTCTGCCTGCCTGAACCCCGTGGACCTGACTGTCTGCCTGAACCCCGGGGACCTGCCTGCCTGTCTGCCTGAACCCCGGGGACCTGTCTGCCTGAACCCCAGGGACGTGTATACCTGCCTGAACCACGGGGACCTGTCTGCCTGAACCCTGAACCCCGGGGACCTGTCTACCTGCCTGAAACCCGGGGACCTGTCTACCTGAACCCTAAACCCCGGGGACCTGCCTGCCTGTCTGCCTGAACCCCGGGGACCTGTCTGCCTGAACCCCAGGGACCAGTATACCTGCCTGAACCACGGGGACCTGTCTGCCTGAACCCTGAACCCCGGGGACCTGTCTACCTGCCTGAACCCCGGGGACATGTCTGCCTGAACCCTGAACCCCGGGGAACTGTCTACCTGCCTGAACCCCGGGGGACCTGTCAGTCTGCCTGAACCCTGAACCCCGGGGACCTGTCTGCCTGCCTGAACTTCAAGGACCTGCCTGCCTGAACCCTGATCCCCGGGGACCTGTCTACCTGCCTGAACCCCGGGGACCTGTCTGCCTGCCTGAACTTCAAGGACCTGCCTGCCTGAACCCTGAACCCCAGGGACCTGTCTGCCTGCCTGAACCCTGAACCCCGGGGACCTGTCTACCTGTCTGTCTGCCTGAACCCGGGGACCTGTCTGCCTGCCTGAACTTCAAGGACCTGTCTACCTGCCTGAACCTCAAGGACCTGCCTGCCTGAACCCTGAACCCTGGGGACCTGTCTACCTGCCTGAACCCCGGGGACCTGTCTGTCTGCCTCAACCCTGACCCCCGGGGACCTGCCTGCCTGAACCCTGAACCCCGGGGACCTGTCTACCTGCCTGAACCCCGGGGACCTGTCTGTCTTCCTGAACCCCGGGGACCTGTCTACCTGCCTGAACCCTGAACCCCGGGGACCTGTCTGTCTGCCTGCCTGAACCCCGTGGACCTGACTGTCTGCCTGAACCCCGGGGACCTGCCTGCCTGTCTGCCTGAACCCCGGGGACCTGTCTGCCTGAACCCCAGGGACGTGTATACCTGCCTGAACCACGGGGACCTGTCTGCCTGAACCCTGAACCCCGGGGACCTGTCTACCTGCCTGAACCCCGGGGACCTGTCTACCTGAACCCTAAACCCCGGGGACCTGCCTGCCTGTCTGCCTGAACCCCGGGGACCTGTCTGCCTGAACCCCAGGGACCAGTATACCTGCCTGAACCACGGGGACCTGTCTGCCTGAACCCTGAACCCCGGGGACCTGTCTACCTGCCTGAACCCCGGGGACATGTCTGCCTGAACCCTGAACCCCGGGGAACTGTCTACCTGCCTGAACCCCGGGGGACCTGTCAGTCTGCCTGAACCCTGAACCCCGGGGACCTGTCTGCCTGCCTGAACTTCAAGGACCTGCCTGCCTGAACCCTGACCCCCGGGGACCTGTCTACTTGCCTGAACCCCGGGGACCTGTCTGCCTGCCTGAACTTCAAGGACCTGCCTGCCTGAACCCTGAACCCCAGGGACCTGTCTGCCTGCCTGAACCCTGAACCCCGGGGACCTGTCTACCTGTCTGTCTGCCTGAACCCGGGGACCTGTCTGCCTGCCTGAACTTCAAGGACCTGCCTGTCTGCCTGAACCTGGGGACCTGTCTACCTGCCTGAACCTCAAGGACCTGCCTGCCTGAACCCTGAACCCTGGGGACCTGTCTACCTGCCTGAACCCCGGGGACCTGTCTGTCTGCCTCAACCCTGACCCCCGGGGACCTGTCTGCCTGCCTGAACCCTGAACCCCGGGGACCTGCCTGCCTGAACCCTGAACCCCGGGGACCTGTCTACCTGCCTGAACCCCGGGGACCTGTCTGTCTTCCTGAACCCCGGGGACCTGTCTACCTGCCTGAACCCTGAACCCCGTGGACCTGACTGTCTGCCTGAACCGCGGGGACCTGTCTGCCTGAACCCTGAACCCCGGGGACCTGTCTACCTGCCTGAACCTCGGGGACCTGTCTGTCTGCCTGAACCGCGGGGACCTGTCTGCCTGAACCCTGAACCCCGGGGACCTGTCTACCTGCCTGAACCCCGGGGACATGTCTGCCTGAACCCCGGGGACCTGTCTACCTGCCTGAACCCCAGGGACCTGTCTGCCTGAACCCTGAACCCCGGGGACCTGTCTGCCTGCCTGAACCCTGAACCCCGGGGACCTGTCTACCTGTCTGTCTGCCTGAACCCGGGGACCTGTCTGCCTGCCTGAACTTCAAGGACCTGTCTGTCTGCCTGAACCTGGGGACCTGTCTACCTGCCTGAACCTCAAGGACCTGCCTGCCTGAACCCTGAACCCTGGGGACCTGTCTGCCTGCCTGAACTTCAAGGACCTGCCTGCCTGAACCCTGAACCCTGGGGACCTGTCTGTCTGCCTCAACCCTGACCCACGGGGACCTGTCTGCCTGCCTGAACTTCAAGGACCTGCCTGCCTGAACCCTGAACCCCGGGGACCTGCCTGCCTGAACCCTGAACCCCGGGGACCTGTCTACCTGCCTGAACCCTGAACCCCGGGGACCTGTCTACCTGCCTGAACCCTGAACCCCGGGGACCTGTCTGTCTGCCTGCCTGAACCCCGTGGACCTGTCTGTCTGCCTGAACCGCGGGGACCTGTCTGCCTGAACCCTGAACCCCGGGGCCCTGTCTACCTGCCTGAACCTCGGGGACCTGTCTGTCTGCCTGAACCGCGGGGACCTGTCTGCCTGAACCCTGAACCCCGGGGACCTGTCCACCTGCCTGAACCCAGGGGACATGTCTGCCTGAACCCCGGGGACCTGTCTACCTGCCTGAACCCCAGGGACCTGTCTGCCTGAACCCCAGGGACCTGTATACCTGCCTGAACCATGGGGACCTGTCTGCCTGAACCCTGAACCCCGGGGACCTGTCTACCTGCCTGAACCCCGGGGACCTGCCTGCCTGTCTGCCTGAACCCTGGGGACCTGTCTGCCTGAACCCCAGGGACCAGTATACCTGCCTGAACCACGGGAACCTGTCTGCCTGAACCCTGAACCCCGGGGACCTGTCTACCTGCCTGAACCCCGGGGACCTGTCTGCCTGAACCCTGAACCCCGGGGACCTGTCTACCTGCCTGAACCCCGGGGACCTGTCTGCCTGAACCCTGAACCCCGTGGACCTGTCTAACTGCCTGAACCCCGGGGACCTGTCTGCCTGCCTGAACCTCAAGGACCTGCCTGCCTGAACCCTGAACCCTGGGGACCTGTCTGTCTGCCTGCCTGAACCCCGTGGACCTGACTGTCTGCCTGAACCCCGGGGACCTGCCTGCCTGTCTGCCTGAACCCCGGGGACCTGTCTTCCTGAACCCCAGGGACGTGTATACCTGCCTGAACCACGGGGACCTGTCTGCCTGAACCCTGAACCCCGGGGACCTGTCTACCTGCCTGAACCCCGGGGACCTGTCTACCTGAACCCTAAACCCCGGGGACCTGCCTGCCTGTCTGCCTGAACCCCAGGGACCAGTATACCTGCCTGAACCACGGGGACCTGTCTGCCTGAACCCTGAACCCCGGGGACCGGTCTACCTGCCTGAACCCCGGGGACATGTCTGCCTGAACCCAGAACCCCGGGGAACTGTCTACCTGCCTGAACCCCGGGGGACCTGTCAGTCTGCCTGAACCCTGAACCCCGGGGACCTGTCTGCCTGCCTGAACTTCAAGGACATGCCTGCCTGAACCCTGACCCCCGGGGACCTGTCTACTTGCCTGAACCCCGGGGACCTGTCTGCCTGCCTGAACTTCAAGGACCTGCCTGCCTGAACCCTGAACCCCAGGGACCTGTCTGCCTGCCTGAACCCTGAACCCCGGGGACCTGTCTACCTGTCTGTCTGCCTGAACCCGGGGACCTGTCTGCCTGCCTGAACTTCAAGGACCTGCCTGTCTGCCTGAACCTGGGGACCTGTCTACCTGCCTGAACCTCAAGGACCTGCCTGCCTGAACCCTGAACCCTGGGGACCTGTCTACCTGCCTGAACCCCGGGGACCTGTCTGTCTGCCTCAACCCTGACCCCCGGGGACCTGTCTGCCTGCCTGAACCCTGAACCCCGGGGACCTGCCTGCCTGAACCCTGAACCCCGGGGACCTGTCTACCTGCCTGAACCCCGGGGACCTGTCTGTCTTCCTGAACCCCGGGGACCTGTCTACCTGCCTGAACCCTGAACCCCGGGGACCTGTCTGTCTGCCTGCCTGAACCCCGTGGACCTGACTGTCTGCCTGTACCGCGGGGACCTGTCTGCCTGAACCCTGAACCCCGGGGACCTGTCTACCTGCCTGAACCTCGGGGACCTGTCTGTCTGCCTGAACCGCGGGGACCTGTCTGCCTGAACCCTGAACCCCGGGGACCTGTCTACCTGCCTGAACCCCGGGGACATGTCTGCCTGAACCCCGGGGACCTGTCTACCTGCCTGAACCCCAGGGACCTGTCTGCCTGAACCCTGAACCCCGGGGACCTGTCTGCCTGCCTGAACCCTGAACCCCGGGGACCTGTCTACCTGCCTGAACCCCGGGGACCTGTCTGCCTGAACCCTGAACCCCGGGGACCTGTCTACCTGCCTGAACCCCGGGGACCTGTCTGCCTGCCTGAACCTCAAGGACCTGCCTGCCTGAACCCTGAACCCTGGGGACCTGTCTACCTGCCTGAACCCGTGGGACCTGTCTGCCTGCCTGAACCTCAAGGACCTGCCTGCCTGAACCCTGAACCCTGGGGACCTGTCTACCTGCCTGAACCCCGGGGACCTGTCTCCCTGAACCCTGACCCCCGGGGACCTGTGTGCCTGCCTGAACTTCAAGGACCTGCCTGCCTGAACCCTGACCCCCGGGGACCTGTCTACCTGCTTGAACCCCGGGGACCTGTCTGCCTGCCTGAACCCCGGGGACCTGTCTCCCTGAACCCTGACCCCCGGGGTCCTGACTGCCTGCCTGAACTTCAAGGACCTGCCTGCCTGAACCCTGACACCCGGGGACCTGCTAACCTGCCTGAACCCCGGGGACCTGTCTGCCTGCCTGAACTTCAAGGACCTGCCTGCCTGAACCCTGAACCCCGGGGACCAGTCTCCCTGCCTGTCTGCCTGAACCTGGGGACCTGTCTACCTGCCTGAACCCGGGGGACCTGGCTACCTGCCTGAACCCCGGGGACCTGTCTACCTGCCTGAACCCCGGGGACCTGTCTGCCTGCCTGAACCCTGAACCCCGGGGACCTGACTACCTGCCTGAACCCCGGGGACCTGTCTGTCTGCCTGAACCCTGAACACCGGGGACCTGTCTACCTCCCTGAACCCCGGGGACCTGGCTGCCTGAACCCTGAACACCCGGGGAGATGCCTGCCTGAACCCTGAACCCCGGGGACTTGTCTACCTGCCAGAACCCGGGGACCTGTCTACCTGCCTGAAACCCGGGTCCTGACTACCTGAACCCTGAACCCCGGGGACCTGTCTACCTGCCTGAACCCCGGGGACCTGTCTGCCTGAACCCTGAACCCCGGGGAACTGTCTACCTGCCTGAACCACGGGGACCTGTCTGCCTGAACCCTGACCCCTGGGGACCTGTCTGCCTGCCTGGACCGTGAACCCCGGGGACCTGTCTGCCTGCCTGAACTTCAAGGACCTGCCTGCCTGAACCCTGACCCCCAGGGACCTGTCTACCTGCCTGTCTGCCTGAACCCGGGGACCTGTCTGCCTGCCAGAACTTCAAGGACCTGTCTGTCTGCCTGCACCTGGGTACCTGTCTATCTGCCTGAACCCCGGGGACCTGTCTACCTGAACACTGAAACCCGGGGACATGTCTCCCTGAACCCTGAACCCCGGGGACCTGTCTACCTGCCTGTCTGCCTAAACCCCGGGGACCTGTCTACCTGCCTGTCTGCCTGACACCCGGGGACCTGTCTACCTGCCTGAACCCCGGGGACCTCTCTGCCTGCCTGAACTTCAAGGACCTGCCTGCCTGAACCCTGAACCCCGGGGACCAGTCTCCCTGCCTGTCTGCCTGAACCTGGGGACATGTCTACCTGCCTGAACCCGGGGGACCTGGCTACCTGCCTGAACCCCGGGGACCTGTCCATCTGCCTGAACCTCAAGGACTTGCCTGCCTGAACCCTGAACCCCGGGGACCTGTCTACCTGCCTGAACCCCGGGGACCTGTCTGCCTGCCTGAACTTCAAGGACCTGCCTGCCTGAACCCTGAACCCCGGGGACCAGTCTACCTGCCTGTCTGCCTGAACCTGGGGACCGTCAGTCTGCCTGAACCCTGAACACCGGGGACCTGTATGCCTGCCTGAACCTCAAGGACCTGCCTGTCTGCCTGAACCTGGGGACCTGTCTACCTGCCTGAACCTCAAGGACCTGCCTGCCTGAACCCTGAACCCTGGGGACCTGTCTACCTGCCTGAACCCCGGGGACCTGTCTGTCTGCCTCAACCCTGACGCCCGGGGACCTGTCTGCCTGCCTGAACTTCAAGGACCTGCCTGCCTGAACCCTGAACCCCGGGGACCTGCCTGCCTGAACCCTGAACCCCGGGGACCTGTCTACCTGCCTGAACCCCGGGGACCTGTCTGTCTGCCTGAACCCCGGGGACCTGTCTACCTGCCTGAACCCTGAACCCCGGGGACCTGTCTGTCTGCCTGCCTGAACCCCGTGGACCTGTCTGTCTGCCTGAACCGCGGGGACCTGTCTGCCTGAACCCTGAACCCCGGGGACCTGTCTACCTGCCTGAACCTCGGGGACCTGTCTGTCTGCCTGAACCGCGGGGACCTGTCTGCCTGAACCCTGAACCCCGGGGACCTGTCCACCTGCCTGAACCCCGGGACCTGCCTGCATGAACCCTGAACCCCGGGGACCTGTCTACCTGAACCCTGAACCCCGGGGACCTGCCTGCCTGAACCCTGAACCCCGGGGACCAGTCTACCTGCCTGTCTGCCTGAACCTGGGGACCGTCAGTCTGCCTGAACCCTGAACACCGGGGACCTGTATGCCTGCCTGAACCTCAAGGACCTGCCTGCCTGAAACCTGACCCCCAGGGACCTGTCTACCTGCCTGAACCCCGGGGACCTGCCTGCATGAACCCTGAACCCCGGGGACCTGTCTACCTGAACCCTGAACCCCGGGGACCTGCCTGCCTGAACCCTGAACCCCGGGGACCTGTCTACCTGCCTGAACCCTGAAACCCGGGGACCTGTCTACCTGCCTGAACCCCGGGGACCTGTCTGTCTGCCTGAACCCCGGGGACCTGTCTACCTGCCTGAACCCTGAACCCCGGGGACCTGTCTGTCTGCCTGCCTGAACCCCGTGGACCTGTCTGTCTGCCTGAACCGTGGGGAACTGTCTGCCTGAACCCTGAACCCCGGGGACCTGTCTACCTGCCTGAACCTCGGGGAACTGTCTGTCTGCCTGAACCGCGGGGACCTGTCTGCCTGAACCCTGAACCCCGGGGACCTGTCTACCTGCCTGAACCCCGCGGACATGTCTGCCTGAACCCCGGGGACCTGTCTACCTGCCTGAACCCCGGGGACCTGTCTACCTGTCTGTCTGCCTGAACCCGGGGACCTGTCTGCCTGCCTGAACTTCAAGGACCTGCCTGTCTGCCTGAACCTGGGGACCTGCCTACCTGCCTGAACCTCAAGGACCTGCCTGCCTGAACCCTGAACCCTGGGGACCTGTCTACCTGCCTGAACCCCGGGGACCTGTCTGTCTGCCTCAACCCTGACCCCCGGGGACCTGTCTGCCTGCCTGAACTTCAAGGACCTGCCTGCCTGAACCCTGAACCCCGGGGACCTGCCTGCCTGAACCCTGAACCCCGGGGACCTGTCTACCTGCCTGAACCCTGAACCCCGGGGACCTGTCTACCTGCCTGAACCCCGGGGACCTGTCTGTCTGCCTGAACCCCGGGGACCTGTCTACCTGCCTGAACCCTGAACCCCGGGGACCTGTCTGTCTGCCTGCCTGAACCCCGTGGACCTGTCTGTCTGCCTGAACCGTGGGGAACTGTCTGCCTGAACCCTGAACCCCGGGGACCTGTCTACCTGCCTGAACCTCGGGGAACTGTCTGTCTGCCTGAACCGCGGGGACCTGTCTGCCTGAACCCTGAACCCCGGGGACCTGTCTACCTGCCTGAACCCCGCGGACATGTCTGCCTGAACCCCGGGGACCTGTCTGTCTGCCTCAACCCTGACCCCCGGGGACCTGTCTGCCTGCCTGAACCCTGAACCCCGGGGACCTGTCTGTCTGCCTGCCTGAACCCCGTGGACCTGTCTGTCTGCCTGAACCGTGGGGAACTGTCTGCCTGAACCCTGAACCCCGGGGACCTGTCTACCTGCCTGAACCTCGGGGAACTGTCTGTCTGCCTGAACCGCGGGGACCTGCCTGCCTGAACCCTGAACCCCGGGGACCTGTCTACCTGCCTGAACCCTGAACCCCGGGGACCTGTCTACCTGCCTGAACCCCGGGGACCTGTCTGTCTGCCTGAACCCC